>NC_092387.1:2071319-2369461 GCF_030028105.1 Mobula birostris
TGTGTTCTGTATATCTACAGGCTGGAGCTGTGTTGCAGATGTCTGTGGGCTGGAGTTGTGTTGGGGATATCTACAGGCTGGAGCTGTGTTGGGGATATCTGCAGGCTGGAGCTGTGTTGAGTATATCTGCGGGCTGGAGTTGCATTGGGTATATCTACAGGCTTGAGCTGTGTTGGGGATTCTACAGGCTGGAGTTGTGTTTGGGACGTTTGCGGGCTGGAGCTGTGTTGGGGATGACTGCGGGCTGGAGATATGTGGAGATTTCTGAGGGTTGGAGTTGTGTTTCATATATATTAGGGAAGTAGGAACGGAGTTTAGTTGGAGATTTCTGAGTACAGTGTGGCTGGGTCCTTGTTGGAGATTACTGAGCTTTGCAGCTGATTTGGAGATTATTTAGGGACTTGGGGCTGGAGTTGAGTTGGAAATATCTGTGGTCTGGCATTTTGTTTCAGATATCTAAAGGTAGTAGAGCTGGAGTTTTAAGCAATACACACAAAATGCTGGAGGAACTCAAAAAGCCAGGCTGTATCTATGGAAAAGAGTATAGTCAATGTTTCAGGCCAAGACCCTTCAGCTGAAACATCAACTGTGCTCTTTTCCACAGATGTTGCTGAGACCTTACGGCATTTTGTGTGCTTGGCTTGGATTTTCTCTTGTTTGTGAGTTTCTGCAGTTTTGTTGGATCTGTCTGAGGGTAATGGGGCTGGATTGTGTTGGATCTGTCTGTGGGTAGTAGGGCTGGATTGTGTTGGAGATATCTGAGGGTAATAGGGCTGGATTGTGTTGGATCTGTCTGTGGGTAGTAGGGCTGGACTGTGTTGGAGATATCTGAGGGTAGTACGGCTAGATTGTATTGGATCTGTCTGAGGGTAATAGGGCTTAATTGTGTTGGAGATATCTGAGGATAATTGGGCTGGATTGTGTTCGATCTGTCTGAGGGAATAGGGCTGGATTGTGTTGGGTCTGTCTGAAGGAATAGGGCTGGATTGTATTCGATCTGTCTGAGGGTAATAGGGCTGGATTGTGTTGGAAATATCTGAGGGTAGTAGGGCTGGATTGTGTTGGAGATATCTGAGGGTAATTGGGCTGGATTGTATTGGATCTGTCTGAGGGTAATAGAGCTGGATTGTGTTGGATCTATCTGAGGCTAATAAGACTGGATTATGTTGGATCTACCTGAGGGTAATAGGGCTGGATTCTGTTGGAGATATCTGAAGGTAGTTGGGCTGGATTGTGTTGGATCTGTTTGAGGGAATAGGGCTTTATTGTAAACACAAAATAATCTGCAGATGCTGTGATCAAAGCAACACTTTCAGTACGCTAGATGAACTCAGCAGGTGGGGCAGCATCAGTTAGAAATGATGAGTCGACATTTCGGGCCGGAACCCTTCGTCAGGACTGAAGAATGAAAGATGGGGAAGGATTTGAAGAATGCTTGTAGCTTCAGTTGAAAGACCAGTAATTTGAAAGACAAAGGGGTGGGGGAGGGGAAGCATTGACATCATAGCCCTGAAAATAATGGGTAATAGAAGAATGAGGCGAAACCATGAGGGAGCTGTGGGATGGGTAGAGTGAAATAGGGATAGAGGAAGGAAGGGGGAGGGGATTACTGGGAGTTGGAGAATTCTATGTTCGTACCAAGGGGCTGGAGACTACCGAGACGGTATATGAGGTGTTGCTCCTCCAACCTGAGTTTAACCTAATCATGGCAGTAGAGGAAGCCATGTATGGACATATCTGAATGGGAATGGGAAGCAGAGTTGAAGTGGGGTGGCTACCGGGAGATCCTGTCTGTTGTGGCGGACAGAGTGGAGGTGCTCAATGAAGTGGTCCCCCAGTCTGCGTCTCACCTCCACCACTGACTCAGGCAGTGCATTCCATGCACCAATCACTCTCTGAGTAAAAAAGCCTTCCTCTAATATCCCCCTTGAACTTCCCACTCACTACCTTAAAGCCATGTCCTCTTGTATTGAGCAGTGGTGCCCTGGGGAAGAGGCGCTGGCTATCCACTCTATCTATTCCTCTTATTATCTTGTACACCTCCATCATGTCTCCTCTCATCCTCCTTCTCTCCAAAGAGTAAAGCCCTAGCTCCCTTAATCTCTGATCATAATGCATACTTTCTAAACCAGGCAGCATCCTGGTAAATCTCCTCTGTACCCTTTCCAATGCTTCCACATCCTTCCCATAGTGAAGTGACCAGAACTGGACACAGTACTCCAAGTGTGGCCTAACCAGAGTTTTAGAGCTGCATCATTACATCGCGACTCTTAAACTCTGTCCCTTGACTTATGAAAGCTAACACCCCATAAGCTTTCTTAACTACCCTATCCACCTGTAAGGCAACTTTCAGGGATCTGTGGACATGTACCCCGAGATCCCTCTGCTCCTCCACACTACCAAGTATCCTGCCATTTACTTTGTACTCTGCCTTGGAGTTTGTCCTTCCAGAGTGTACCACCTCACACTTCTCCGGGTTGAACTCCATCTGCCACTTCTCAGCCCACTTCTGCATCCTATCAATGTCTCTCTGCAATCTTTGACAATCCTCTACACTATCCACAACACCACCAACCTTTGTGTCGTCTGCAAACTTGCCAACCCACCCTTCTACCCCCCACATCCAGATCGTTAATAAAAATCACGAAAAGTAGAGGACCCAGAACAGATCCTTGTGGGACACCACTAGTCACAATCCTCCAATCTGAATGTACTCCCTCCACCACCACCCTCTGCCTTCTGCAGGCAAGTCAATTCTGAATCCACCTGGCCAAACTTCCCTGGATCCCATGCCTTCTAACTTTCTGAATAAACCTACCGTGTGGAACCTTGTCAAATGCCTTACTAAAATCCATATAGATCACATCCACTGCACTACTGTCATCTATATGCCAGGTCACCTCCTCAAAGAACTCTATCAGGCTTGTTAGACACGATCTGCCCTTCACAAAGCCATGCTGACTGCCCCTGATCAGACCATGATTCTCTAAATGCCTATAGATCCTATCTCTAAGAATCTTTTCCAACAGCTTTCCCACCACAGACATAAGGTTCACTGGTCTATAATTACCTGGACTATCCCTACTACCTTTTTTGAACAAGGGGACAACATTCGTCTCCCTCCAATCCTCCGGTACCATTCCCATGGACAATGAGGACATAAAGATCCTAGCCAGAGGCTCAGCAATCTCTTTCGCCTCGTGGAGCAGTCTGGGGAATATTCTGTCAGGCTCCGGGGACTTATCTGTCCTAATGTATTTTAACAACTCCAACACCTCCTCTCCCTTAATATCAACATGCTCCAGAGCATCAACCTCACTCATATTGTCCTCACCATCATCATAAAGTTCCCTCTCATTGGTGAATACCGAAGAGAAGTATTCATTGAGGACCTCACTCACTTCCACAGCCTCCAGGCACATCTTCCTACCTTTATCTCTAATCGGTCCTACCTTCACTCCTGTCATCCTTTTTTTCTTCACATAATTGAAGAATGCCTTGGAGTTTTCCTTTTCCCTACTCGCCAAGACCTTCTCATGCCCCCTTCTTGCTCTTCTCAGCCCCTTCTTAAGCTCCTTTCTTGCTTCCCTATATTCCTCAATAGATCCATCTGATCCTTGCTTCCTAAACCTCATGTATGCTGCCTTCTTCCACCTGACTAGATTTTCCACCTCACTTGTCACCAATGGTTCCTTCACCCTACCATTCTTTATCTTCCTCACCGGGACAAATTTATCCCTAACATCCCGCAAGAGATCTCTAAACATCGACCACATGTCCATAGTACATTTCCCTGCAAAAACATCATCCCAATTCACATCCGCAAGTTCTAGCCTTGTAGCCTCATAATTTGCCTTTCCCCAATTAAAAATTTTCCTGTCCTCTCTGAATCTGTCCTTTTCCATGATAGTGCTAAAGGCCAGGGAGCGGTGGTCACTGTACCCCAGATGCTCACCCACAGAGATCTGTGACCTGACTGGTTCATTACCTAGTACTAGATCTAGTATGGCATTCCCCCGGTCGGCCTGTCCACATACTGTGACAGGAAACCGTCCTGGACACACTTAACAAACTCTGCCCCATCTAAACCCTTGGAACTAATCAGGTGCCAATCAATATTAGGGAAGTTAAGGTCACCCATGATAACAACCCTGTTATTTTTGCACCTTTCCAAAATCTGCCTCCCAATCTGCTCCTCTGTATCTCTGCTGCTACCAGGGGGCCTACAGAATACCCCCAGTAAAGTAACTGCTCCCTTCCTGTTCCTGACTTCCACCCATATTGACTCAAAAGAGGATCCTGCTACATTACCCACCCTTTCTGTAGCTGTAATAGTATCCCTGACCAGTAATGCTACCCCTCCTTCCCTTTTTCCACCCTCTCTATCCCTCTTAAAGCACTGAAATCCAGGAATATTGAGAATCCATTCCTGCCCTGGTGCCAGCCAAGTCTCTGTAATGACCACTACATCATAATTCCATGTATGTATCCAAGCTCTCAGTTCATCACCTTTGTTCCTGATGCTTCTTGCATTGAGGTACACACATTTCAGCCCTTCTACCTTACTGTCTTTGCACCATTTATTCTGCTTCTCTTTCCTCAAAGCCTCTCTGTATGTTAGATCTGGCTTTACTCCATGCACTTCTTTCACTGCTCTATCGCTCTGGGTCCCATCCCCCTCGCAAATTAGTTTAAACCCTCCCGAACCATGCTAGCAAACCTACCTGCAAGGATATTGCTCCCCTCAAGTTCAGGTGCAACCCATCCAATCTGTACAGGCCCCACCTTCCCCAGAAGAGATCCCAATGATCTAAAAATCTAAAACCCTGCTCCCTGCACCAACTCCTCAGCCATGCATTCAACTGCCATCTCCTCCAATTCTTACCATCACTGTCACGTAGCACTGGCAGCAATCCTGAGAACGCCACCCTTGAGGTCCTGTTCTTCAGCCTTCTGCCTAGTTCCTGAAACTCACACTTCAGGACCTCATCCCTCTTCCTGCCTATGTTGTTTGTCCCAACAGGTATCACGACTTCTGGTTGCTTTCCCTCTCGTTCCAGGATGAGGATGATGTGCACCTGGTCAGAGACATCCCGGACCCTGGCACCTGGGAGGCAACAAACCATGCGGGTGTCCTTCTCACGTCCACAAAATCTCCTGTCTGCTCCCCTGACTATAGAGTCTCCAATGATGACAGCTCTCCTCTTCTCCGTCCCACCCTTCTGCACCACAGGGTCAGACCCAGTGCCGGAGGCCCTGCCACCGTGGCTCACACCTGGTCGTTCGTCCCCGCCAACAGTATCCAGGATGGTAAAATTATTCAGGGGAATGGCTACAGGGGTACTCTGCACTACCTGTCTGCTCACCTTCACTTCCCCCCCCCGACTGTCACCCAACGACCTGCTTCCGACAGCCAAGGTGTGACTACCTCCCTGTAGCTCTCATCTATGACTGCCTCATTCTCCCTTATGAGTCGAAGGTCATCCAGCTGCTGCTCCAGCTTCCTTACACGGTCTTCTAGATCGCCCAGCCGTATGCACTTCTGGCAGATGTGACTCTGCGGGAGAGGGGAGTTCCCCCAAGACTGCCACACCTCACATGAGAGGCACATCATCGTCTCAGGAGACATTGTAAAAACTAACTGCGAGCTAGCTTGTCCTCCGCCTCTTCACGTCGAAGCCTCAAAGCTCCACTCCTTCACTGGCCCACTCACGCACTGGCCGCTTCACTTGAGCTATCCCTCTATTTATCTGTTTGAGCTTTTCAAAATGTTTGGTCACCTGACCTCAACTACCCAATCAACTGCTTTCTGCTGAGTCTGAGCTATTCAAATCTTGATTGTCTAATCAATGGCTTTCTGCTGATCTATTCAAATCTTGATTGACTTGATTGCACAGACCAACTGCCAAAACTGCCAGAATCTCTCCAGTCAAAGCCTCAAAGCTCCACTCCTTCACTGGCCCACTCACGCACACTCGCATGGGCCCCAGCTATGCCTGCCTCTTCCTTGGTTATGTGGAACAGTCTGTGCTCCAAACCTATACTGGTCCTGCTCCCCAAGTTTTCCTTCGTTACATTGTCGACTACATTGGTGCTGCTTCCTGCACCCATGCTGAGCTCGTCAATTTCATCAACTTTGCTTCTAACTTCCACCCAGCCCTCAAATTACTTGGTCTATCTCAGACACTTCTCTCCCCTTTCTCGATCTCTCGGTCTCCATCTCTGGAGACAGACTGTCCACTGACATCTTCTATAAGCCCACTGACTCTCATAACTACCTTGTCTATTCCTCTTCCCACCCTGCCACATGCAAAAATGCTATTTCCTATTCCCAGTTCCTCTGTCTCCTCCGCATCTGCTCCCAGGATGAGGCTTTCCATTCCAGGACATCTCAAATGTCCTCTTTAAGGATCGTGGTTTCCCTTCTGTCATCATCAATGATGCCCTCACCCGCATCTCCTCCATTTCCCGCACTTCGGCCTTCACCCCATCCTCCCGTCACTACAACAGGGACAGAGTTCCCCTTGTCCCCACCCACCCACCAGCCTCCGGATCCAGCACATTATCCTCTGCAACTTCTGCCACCTTCAACAGGACCCACCACTAAGCACATCTTTCCCTCTCTACCCCTCTCCGCTTTCTGCAGGGATCGTTCCCTCCACAACTCCCTGGTCTACACGTCCCTCCCCCCAGATCTCCCACCTGGCACTTATCCCTGCAAGCATAGGTGCTACACCTGTCCCTACACCTCCCTTCTCACCACCATTCAGGGCCCCAAACAGTCCTTCCAGGTGAGGCAACATTTCACTTGTGAGTCTGTTGGGGTCATCTATTGCATCCGGTGCTCCCGGTGTGGCCTCCTCTACGTCAGTGAGACCCGACGCAGATTGAGGGACTGCTTCGTCGAGCACCTCTGCTCCATCCGCCACAACAGACAGGATCTCCCAGTAGCCACCCACTTCAACTCTGCTTCACACTCCCATTCAGATATGTCCATATATGGCCTCCTCTACTGCCATGACGAGGCTAAACTCAGGTTGGAGGAGCAACACCTCATATACCGTCTGGGTTGTTTCCAGCCCCTTGGCATGAACATTGAATTCTCCAACTTCCGGTAATTCCCTCCCCCTCCCTTCCCCTATCTCAGTTTCACTCTGCCCCCTCCCACAGCTGCCTATCAACTCCTTCATGGTTCCACCTCCTCCTACTACCGTTTCCCCTATTTCTTCTTCACCTTTCCTGCCTATCACCTCCCTGCTTCCCCTCCCCCACCCCTTTATCTTTCCCCTTACTGGTTTTTCACCTGGAACTTTCCAGCCTTCTCCTTCCCACCCTCCCCCCCACCTTCTTTATAGGGCCTCTGCCCCTTCCCTCTACTGTCCTGACGAAGGGTTCCGGCCTGAAACGTCGACTGTTCATTTCCATGGATTCTGTGCAACCTGCTGAGTTCCTCAAGCATGTTGTGCGTGTTATTTTGACCCCAGCATTTGCAGAGTATTTTGTGTTTTGGAGCAGTAGGGAATTGTGTGGAGGGGTGGAGCAGTGGGGAGTTGTGTGGAAGAGTGGAGCAGTGGTAGGGAATTGTGTGGAGGGGTGGAGCAGTGGTAGGGAATTGTGTGGAGGGGTGGAACAGTGGTAGGAAATTGTGTGGAGGGGTGGAACAGTGGTAGGGAATTGTGTGGAGGAGTGGAACAGTGGTAGGGAATTGTGTGGAGGAGTGGAACAGTGGTAGGGAATTGTGTGGAGGGGTGGAACAGTGGTAGGGAATTGTGTGGAGGGGTGGAACAGTGGTAGGGAATTGTGTGGAGGGGTGGAACAGTGGTAGAGAATTGGGTGGAACAGTGGTAGAGGATTGTGTGGAGGGGTGGAGCAGTGGGGAATTGTGTGGAGTTGTGGAACAGTGGTAGGGAATTGTGTGGAGGGGTGGAGCAGTCGGGAATTGTATGGAGGGGTGGAGCGGTGGGGAATTGTGTGGAGGGGTGGAGCAGTGGTAGGGAATTGTGTGGAGGGGTGGAACAGTGGTAGAGAATTGTGTGGAGGGGTGGAGCAGTGGGGAATTGTGTGGAGGTGTGGAACAGTGGTAGGGAATTGTGTGGCGGGGTGGAGCAGTAGGGAATTGTGTGGAGGGGTGGAGCAGTGGGGAATTGTGTGGAGGGGTGGAGCAGTGGTAGGGAATTGTGTGGAGGGGTGGAGTGGTGGGGAATTGTGTGGAGGGGTGGAGCAGTGGTAGGGAATTGTGTGGAGGGGTGGAGCGGTGGGGAATTGTGTGGAGGGGTGGAGCGGTGGGGAATTGTGTGGAGGGGTGGAGTGGTGGGGAATTGTGTGGAGGGGTGGAGCGGTGGGGAATTGTGTGGAGGGGTGAAGCAGTGGTAGGGAATTGTGTGGAGGGGTGGAGCGGTGGGGAATTGTGTGGAGGGGTGGAGCAGTGGTAGGGAATTGTGTGGAGGGGTGGAGTGGTGGGGAATTGTGTGGAGGGGTGGAGCAGTGGTAGGGAATTGTGTGGAGGGGTGGAGCGGTGGGGAATTGTGTGGAGGGGTGGAGCAGTGAGGAATTGTGTGGAGGTGTGGAACAGTGGTAGGGAATTGTGTGGAGGGGTGGAGTGGTGGGGAATTGTGTGGAGGGGTGGAGTGGTGGGGAATTGTGTGGAGGGGTGGAGCAGTGGTGGGGAATTGTGTGGAGGGGTGGAGTGGTGGGGAATTGTGTGGAGGGGTGGAGCGGTGGGGAATTGTGTGGAGGGGTGGAGCAGTGGTGGGGAATTGTGTGGAGGGGTGGAGCGGTGGGGAATTGTGTGGAGGGGTGGAGCAGTGGGGAATTGTGTGGAGGGGTGGAGCAGTAGTAGGGAGCGGTGGTGCAGTGTTTAATGACCAGTGGGATGTGGTGGGGTGGAGTGAGGGTGGCATTGCTTAACTGACAATCAATGAGTGAAGTGTTAATATGTGAATATTACTTCTGGGAACCAAAGTCACTGGAGAAGAGGAAGAGTGCAAACTATGGTAAGCTTTGAGAATAACTCTTTGTAAGCTACCGGGCCTCTGTGTGAACTCAGTGAGTGGGCTGGGATTACATCCGATCTGTAAACTGGTTCGACAGGAGCTTCAGAGGTTCACCAAACAGTCTGGTCCATTCTGAAAGTTTGTGCCCAGAAGCCCCAGCATTGTGGGTGAGAACCAAAGACCACTCATCCAGTTGTTCAGATTTTTACAGCTTATCTATAACTGTAGCTTTGCACTTCATTGCAGATCTGCCTGGTGATTGCACATTACTCACAGCCCAAGGATCTCCAGCTGCTGTTCGGGTTTGCGTATGCCAAGGAGCAATGCCAGAATTCAGGTAATACGGTGGCAATTCCGGTGCCACTGGCCAGCCAGTGGTCTGCTTGAGCCCTATAGTTACAGTGTGTGATTGGAATCTTGAACACGTTAATAGTTTAGGAAAGCTGGGGGGTCCATTCTGAGAATTAAATAAATAGAGTGAAGAAAATACTGGAGGAATGCTGGGGATAGAGTCAGAGTGTTGGTCTGGTAGAGTGTAATACGAACAATCAGTAGATGAATAGAAACTGTGATTCACTGGATTCATTGGGAACTGGCCACTCATGGGGATAGTGACAAGGGAAATGCTCTAACCCATGGTATAAGAATGAGTACGGGCTAGACCAGGGGTCCCCAACCTTTTTTGCACCGCGGACTGGTTTAATATTGACAATATTCTTGTGGACCGGCCGACGGACGGGGTGTGTTAATCATGACCGGAATATAGGTGATAAGTCACTTATCAGAGGGTAATACACTCAATTTCATTTCTAAAAGGGTTTATCTAACGAATTTAATATTAAACACACAGCGCATATTTTCCTCGCATGAATATAGTGATAAGTCAATTATAAGTCATAAGGGGGTTTCTTATGTCCTGTCAATTCCGCAATTTAGTTTTCGTTGCATTCATTGCAGAAAACTCCGCTTTGCAGAGATATGATGTTGGAAATGGAAGCAACGTTTTCAGTGCCTTTGTGGCTATCTCAGCCTTGACTTTGATCCAGAATGCCTGTAGGGATGTTATGTCAAACATACTTTTCAGCCCACCGTCATTTGCAAGCTCGAGGAGTTGATCTTCTTCCTGCACTGACATGGATGATTCACCAGGGACATTCACAAATGGGTCACGGACCCATTCCTTTGCCTGTCTTGGGTCATTTGCGGTTAGAAAGTAACGCTCAAATTCTGTCGACAGTAAAGATAGGTGTTCGCGCACCAGCTGTGAGCCTCAGTCTCTCCCAAATTCCCAGCTAACATTGGGAACATATCAAATATGCCCCGGTCCACTCGCCGTCCCCACAGTTCCAATTTGGCTGTGAAAGTAGACACTTTATCTGCCAACTTGAAGACAGTTGTCATTCTCCCCAGCAGTGACAAATTGAGTTCTTTGAGCAGGTTGAAGATGTCACACAGATAAGCAAGTTTTGCTATCCACTCTTCGTCACTGAAGTGTGCTGCCAGTGGTGACTTTTTTCTTGAAAGAAATTTCTGTAGCTGTTCTCTTAGCTCAAAAATCCTGGCCAGGGCTCTCCCCCTTGATAGCCACCTGACTTCAGTGTGTAAGAGAAGGAGTTTGTGCTCTGCATCCATTTCTTCACAAAGCTGCTCAAACAGATGTGAGTTAAGGGATTTTGCTTTGATGTGATTGATAACTTCAACAACGTCACTCAATACGCTGATAAGATCAGGTGACATTTTTTGGCTAGCCAGCATTTCCCTGTGTGTGACACAGTGTGTAGACTGGCATTCAGGAGCAACCTCTTTGACTCAGGTAGTGAAACCAGACTCATTAAGCCGTTCCAACAGCTGTGCTCAATGTCCTCCGCTATGTCATCGATTCTCCTTGAAACTGTGGTACCTGTGCTATCTTGTTAGCTGCAGCTTCTCCCAACAGTTCACGGCACATGTCCTTGGCAGCAGGCAGAATCAATTCTTCACCAACAGTGAAAGGCTTCTTAGCCTTAGCAATACGGCTAGCCACTAAGTACGACACTCTCAGAGCAGCAGCATTTGTAGAAGTGGTGGCTCTCAGCACTTGCTTCTGTCACGCTTGCTCACGTTTTTTCCACTAAAAAAAACTCAACAGGTTTGTCTTTAGTGCAGGGTGCTTGGAATCAAGGTGCCGAAGCAGATTTGAGGGCTTCATTGCCTCATTAGACAGCTTGTCTCCACATATCACACACAGGGGGCTTGGAGCGTGCGAGTCACCAGTTGCAATAAAGCCATATTTTATGTACTACTCGTCGTATTTTCTGTTGAAGGAAACTCTTTTTTTTTTGCGGTCTCGGCCTCAGCTGTCTCTGCGTTATCATATTCATTAGGCCTTTTATGTCCCCTACCATCTCTTCCAAAGAAACTCTCAAGCGACGTTTGTTTTTTACTCATCAAGTATTTGTAGGTTAATGACTGACTGATGACCTCACGTATGTTCAAGTTCAATAGTGAGCGTGACAGGGAATGAGGAAAGGTGCAGTTGACTCCTATTGTTTCCTCGCAATCAGGTAGCACATGCTTTGCGGCCCGGTGGTTGGGGACCACTGGGCTAGACACCCGGATGGGTGTGAGGGGAGCCCAGACACTGTGCCTTAATTACACTCAGATTTCAGCCTGTGCTTTGGTGTGTGAGTGTATGGTAGAAACTGTGAACCATGTTCCCCTTGCTTTTAGATGGCAGAGTGAATGGGGCAGACTTCAGCTGGCAGACACCCATGTTTGAAACCTACGCAGACTGGGACAGGGAGATCAAACGGACGGGGGCTTCAGAGTGGAGAGTCTCTTCTGTCAACGAGCACTATACCACCTCCACCAGGTAGGAAAATCTACAGCGGTGTCAAAACATCCAGTTGTGATTAATCTGTGTCTATGTTTCACTGAATTATAGACTCGGGCCCAGGGAAAGCAGAGTTGTGGGCTGGAGATCAGGAGTGCAGAATGGAGAAAAACACATGGGAGGACGGACAGGTAGCAGATGGGAATCTAAGGTAGATGGGAATGGGATTGGAGGATGGTTTTGGGAGTAGCTGGAGGTTGATGGTAGGGGTGGATGCTGAGATGGTAGCCAGCAAAGTACATGCATAGTTTAATGGTACAAATGCCTCACTGTGAGGGTTTTCTGTGTTCTTTTCCATTCTGTTGTAACTTGCAGCCTTCCAAAATACTTTGTTGTTCCATCATCTCTGGCAGACGAAGACTTGAAGCAACTGGCTCCTTCTTTCAACGGTGCTCGGATCCCAGTGAGTGTTGATCTTTACTCATAGTAGTGCGAGAGTTGGTGAGTAAGTTCCATAGTTGAAGCTTCACTTCAACCTAATCATATAGTTCCAATGACTGGCGTTGAATTGGATTGTTGGGATCTTGGAGCGTCAACATCTCCAAGCTCCTTGGGTCTTTGCTGTTGGGTACTGCAGGACAGATGTGTCTGAGAGGAGAGAGATTCACCAAGGTGGAATGTGTAGTACTGCTGCCTCATAGTTCCAGAGACCAAGGTTAGATCCCAATCTTTAATGTTTCCCTGTCGGGGTGGTGGGGATGCTCCCACATCCCAAAGAATTGCAGGTGGGTAAATTAATGAATTGCTGTAATGTAGCTCTGGTGTAGAATCAGGGGAGCTGATGGGCAAGTGAAGCAGAGTAGGTTACAGGAAGATCAGTGTGGAATGGGACTGCAGGAGATTCTGGAGAGCTAGCATAGTCTAGATGGGCCAAATGGCTTATGTTATTTCAGAAATTTGAAAAATGAAAATGTACCAGGGATTGCTGTACAAAGTAGGCATTGAGCAAACTCTCATAAGGCAGCATCTGGTTTGGATTTGGTAAAGTCCTGATGACTCTACGAGTGAAAACCCTTCATTCTACCCAAAATTCCCTTGTTTGTATGACAAGAAAACAATTCACAAAGTAATTACTGAAGGAATAAAATCTTTTACTGGGCAGATGGGGCTCGTCAGCTGGGGTTGGCAGCTGATCGAGGAGAAGGAAAACTCTGATCTCAAGCCTCCACCTTCAGGAAGAATCCAGAGCTGTTTTCCCTAAAGCAGTCCCACAGTGTTAACTGGCAATTCCTGCGATGCCACTGGTGCCAAATTGTATTGGTCTCAGTTGTTCCTTTGGATTTAGCAACTGTGTGGAGAGGGGGAATTTCTTGCATGGGTCACAGCTTGCTCTCCATATCATATGGCCTGGCTAGCATATTGGTTCACAGCTAGGATGCAACATCCATGACCAAACCAAACCGACAAAGGCCTCAGGAGACCTTTCAGCTAGAAATGAAGTCAGTCTGGACACATTAATTTGGTGAGGACTATAAGACCACAGAAAAATGAGCAGAACAAGGCAGTTTGCTCTGCCTACACCATAGTGTGTGGTGTGGCTCGGCTGGAACTACATCTTCAGAAAGAGGTGACTAGGGTCAAGGAATGTTGAATCTTTGTGGGTGGAGTTAAAAAACTACAAGGGTAAAAAAATCCATTATGGGAATCATATATAGGTCTCCAAATAACAGCCAAATTCTGCGATTGAGATTGCAAGGAGAGCTGGAAAAGGCACATAATAAGGGTAATAACACAATTGTACTGGGAGACTTCAATATGTAAGGGGATTGGGAAAATCAGGTTGGTGTCAGATCATAAGAGAGGGAATTTGTTGAATATCTACGAGATAGCTTTTTAGAGCAGCTTGTGCTTGAGCCCACTCGGGGAAAGGCTGTCTTAGATTGGGTGTTGTGTAATAACCCAGATCTTATTAGAGAGCTTAACATAAAGGAACCCACAGAAGGCAATAATCATGACATGATTGAATACATATTGCAGTTTGAGAGGGAGAAACAAAAGTCACATGTCAATATTGCAATGGAATAAAGGGAATTACAGGGGCATGAGAGAGGAGCTTGTCCAGGTGGATTGGAGGAGGATATTGATGGAGATGACAGCAGAGCAAAGATGGGTAAAGTTCTGAGAATAGTTAACAAGGCACAGGATAGATATGTCCCACAGAAGAAGTTGTTCTCAAGTGGCAGGGGTAGGCAACCATGTCTGACAAGGGAAGTTAAGGACTGCATAAAAGCCAAGGGAAGGGCATAGAAGGTAGCAGAAGTGAGTGGGAAATTGGATGATTGGGAAACTTTAAAAATCCAACAAAATGCAACTAAAAAAAGCTGTATGCAATATGAGGGCAAACTAGCCAATAATATAAAGCTCCTGCACAGTTTTTTTTCTGTTATATAAAAAGTGGGGTGAGAGTTGATATTGGACCGCTGGAAAATGATGCCGGTGAAATAGTAATGGAGACAAAGAAATGGCAGATGAACTTAATGCAAGGCAAACTCAAAGGTTTTCAGGTGGATAAGTCACCTGGACCAGATGGACTACACCCAGAGTCCTGAGAGAGGTTGCTGAAGAGATAATGGATGCATTGGTCATGATTTTTCAAGAATCACTTGATTCTGGCATGGTCCTGGAGGACTGGAAAACTGAAAATGTCACTCCACTCTTTATAAGGGAGGAAATTATAAGCCTTTTAGCCTAAGCTCAGAGTTGGGAAAGTGTTGGAGTCTGTGATTAGGGATGAGGTTTCAGGGTACTTGAAGACTAATGATAAAATTAAGTCAAAGTCAGCATGATTTCTCTCAGTGGCGATCTTGCGTGACAAATCATTTTGAGTTCTTCAAGGAAATAACCAGCAGGGTCGACAAAGGAGAGGGAGTGGATGTCATTTACTTGGATTTTCAGAAGGCATTTGATAAGGTGAAACATATGAGGCTGCTTAACAAGCTAAAATCTTATACCGTTACAGGAAAGGTACTGGCATGGATAGAGGAATGTCTGACAGGCAGGAGGCAGTGAGTGGGAATAAAGGGGGCCTTTTCTGGTTGGCTGCCAGTGACTAGTGGTGTTCCTCAGGGGTCAGTATTGGGATTGCTGCTTTTCATATTGTTTGTCAATGATTTAGATAATAGAATTGATGGCTTTGTGGCAAAGTTTGCAGATGATACGAAGATAGGTGGAGGGGTAGGTAGTGCTGAGGAAGCAATGAGATTGCAGTAGGACTTAGACAAATAGGAAGAATGGGCAATAAAAGTGGCAGATGGAATACAGTGTTGGGAAATGTATATCAAAGGAACAAGAGTGTGGACTATTATCTAAATGGGAAGAAGGTTCAAACATAAGAGGTGCAGAGGGACTTAGGCATCCTCATGTAAGACTCCCAGAAGGTTAATCTACAGGTCGAGTTGATGTTAAAGAAAGCAAATGTAATGTTGCCACTTATTTCAAAGGGAATAGAAGATAAAAGCAAGGAGATAATGCTGGGCCTTTATAAGACACTAGTCAGGCCGCACAGAGTATTGTCAATCGGTTTGGGTCCCTTATCTTAGAAAGGATGTGTGGTCGTTGGAGAGGATCCAGAGGAGGTTCATGAGGATGATTCTGGGAATGAAGGGGTTAACATCTTTTTTTAGATTATGAGGACACTCAGTCCTCGTTTATTATCATTTAGTAATGCATGCATTAAGAAATGATACAATGTTCCTCCAGTATGATATCACAGAAACACAAGACAGACCAAGACTAAAACGGACAAAAAACACATAATTATAACATATAATTACAACAGTGCAAAGCAATACCGTAATTTGATAAAGAGCAGACCATGGGCACGGTAAAAAAAAGTCTCAAAGTCCCGATAGCCCCAACATCTCACGCAGACAGTAGAAGGGAGAAACTCTCCCTGCCATGAACCTCCAGCGTCGCAAACTTGCCGATGCAGCACCCTGGAAGCACCCGACCACAGCCGACTCTGACTCCATCCGAAAACTTAGAGCCTCCGACCAGCCCTCCGACACCGAGCACCATCTCTGACGAGCGCTTTGACCCCGGCCCCGGCCGCCAAGCAACAGGCAAAGCCGAGGATTCGGGGCCTTCCCCTCCAGAGATTCTGGATCGCACAGTAGCAGCGGCAGCAAAACAGGCATTTCAGAAGTTTCACCAGATGTTCCTCCATGCTTCTCACGTCAGTCTCCATCAAATCAGGATTATGCACGGCCTCCTACTTGACAGATAACAGATATTCATTCCGGAGTGGCCGCTGCGCGTTGTGTCGCACCGCCATCTTCTCTTCTCATCTGAGGAGTATTTGGCAGCTTTGCGCCTGTACTCACTGGAATTTAGAAGAACGTGGGGGTTATCTCATTGAAACCCACCGAGTGTTGAAAGGATAGATAGAGTAGATGTGGAGAGGATGTTTCCAATGGTGGGAGTATCCAGAAGTAAAGGGCACAGCCTCAAAATTGAGGGACGACCCTTTAGAACAGAATTTTTTTTAGCTAGGGTAGTAAATCTGTGGAATGCTCTGCCACAGATTGCAGTAGAGGCCAAGTCCGTGCGTACATTTAGGGCAGGAGTTGATTGTTTCTTGGTCGGTCAGCTCATCAACGGATATGGGAGAAAGAAGATGTATGGGATTGAGTGGGGTCCGGGATCAGCCATGATGGAATGGCGGAGCAGACTTTATGGGCTGAATGACCTAATTCTGCTCCTATGTCTTTTGGTCTTGTGGCCTTATTCCTTCATGGCTGATTCATTATCCCTCTCAAGCCCATTTTCCTGACTTATCACAGTAGGACTATAAGACCATATGAAATAGGAGTAGAATTAGGCCATTCAGCCATTGAGATTGCCGATGTGTATCAGAGTTAGTAATGGGATGAAAGGTTTCTGTTTACGCTTGCTTCTGTTCCAGGTGTGGTGCTGGCATCATTGGACAGGCAGCTCCCTGGTTCGTATGGCCAACATTAAACCCGGCATACAACTAAGAAAGCATGACACAAGGTAGGGTGTATCACCAAGTGCCTTGTATATCCTGGTCAGGCCCCACACATGCGGACTCTCTCATCTTAAAGGTAGTGACCATCAACATTAGCTGAGTATTCAGACATGAGAACCTGCAGATGCAGCAATCTGGGGTAAAAATATAAACTGCTGCAAGGGTCAGGGCCCATCTTGTCCTAAAGGTGCTGACTTCTACTAGGATACAGTTGCTAATGTACTGACCCCGACGGTACAGTCCGTGACATACAGACTATCCCGGGGATACAGTCCCTGACGTACAGACTATCCTGGCGATACAGTCCCAACGTACAGACTATCCCGGGGGTACAGTCCCTGACGTACAGACTATCCCGGGGATACAGTCCCTGACGTACAGACTATCCCGGGGGTACAGTCCCTGACAGAGCGACTACCCCGGGGATACAGTCCGTGACATACAGACTATCCCGGGGATACAGTCCGTGACGTACAGACTATCCCGGGGATACAGTCCCAACGTACAGACTATCCCGGGGGTACAGTCCCTGACGTACAGACTATCCCAGGGATACAGTCTCTGACGTAGAGACTATCCTGGGGGTACAGTCCCTGACAGAGCGACTACCCCGGGGATACAGTCCGTGACGTACAGACTATCCCGGGGATACAGTCCCAACGTACAGACTATCCCGGGGATACAGTCCGTGACGTACAGACTATCCCGGGGATACAGTCCCAACGTACAGACTATCCCGGGGATACAGTCCCTGATGTTCAGACTATCCCGGGGGTACAGTCCGTGACGTACAGACTATCCCGGGGGTACAGTCCTGACAGAGCGACTACCCAGGGGATACAGTCCCTGATGTACCGACTATCCCGGGGTTACAGTCCTTGACATCGTGAGTCCCCTGGGGGTGGGGGGGATGTACAGTCCTGAAGTACTGACTCTGTTGGGGGTGCAGACCCTGATGTACTGACTCCCCCGAGGGGTACAGTCCCTGATGTACTGACTCTTCCAGGGGTTACAGTCCATGACGAACCGATTCTCCCCGGGGTACTCTCCCGGACGTACTGACCTTCCCTGGGGTACAGTCCCTGACGTACAAACTCACCCGAGGGGTGCAGTCCCTGAATGTACCGACTGCCCTGGGGGTACAGTCCTGGACGTACTGACCTTCCCTGGGGGTACAGTCCCTGAACGTACCAACTGCCCCGGGGGTACAGTCCCTGGCGTGCTGATTACCCCGGGGTTACAGTCCCTGACGTACTGACTCTTCCCGGGGGTTACAGTCCCTGACGGACTGACTCTCCCCAGGGATAGTGTCCCTGATGTGCTAACCCCGGGAGTACAGTTGCTGACGTAACGACTCTCCCCATGGATACAGTCCTGGACGTACTGACTCTTCCAGGGGGTACAGTCTCTGATGTACCAACACCCCCGGGGGTACAGTCCTGACATACCGATTACCCCTGGGGTACAGTCCCTGATGAACCAACTCTCCCCGGGGGTTACAGTCACGGAAATACTGACCCTCCCTGGGGGTACAGTCCCTGACGTACCGACTGCCCCTGGGGTACAGTCCCTGACAGACCAACTCCCTGGGATTACAGTCACGGACATACTGACCCTCCCTGGGGGTACAGTCCCTGATGTACCAACTCCCTTGGGGGTACAGTCCCTGACATACCAACTCCCCGGGGTTACAGTCCTGGACGTACTGACTCTCCCAGGGGGTACAGTCTCTGATGTACTAACACCCCCGGGGGTACTGTCCTGACATACCGATTACCCCTGGGGTACAATCCCTGATGAACCAACTCTCCCTGGGGGTTACAGTCACGGACATACTGACCCTCCCTGGGAGTACAGTCCCTGACGTACCAACTCCCCTGGGGGTACAGTCACTAACGTTCCGACTGCCCCCGGGGTACAGTCCCTGATTTACCGACTCCCCTGGGGGTACAGTTCCAGACGTACAAACTCACCTGAGGGATACAGTTCCAGACGTACCAATTAACCCGGGGGTACAGTCCCAGAGGTGCAAACTCTCCCCGTAGCTACAGTCCCTGACGTACCGACTCTCCAGGGGTACAGTCCCTGTCGTACTGACTCTCCCGGGGGTACAGTCCCTGATGTACTGACTCTCCCGGGGGTACAGTCCCTGTTGTACTGACCCCCCCCCCGGGGTACAGTTCCTGTCATACTGACCCCCCCAGGGTACAGTCCCTGACCTACTGACTCTCCCGAGGGTACAGTCCCTGTCGTACTGACTCTTCCGGGGTTACAGTCCCTGTCGTACTGACCCCCCCCCCCCCCCGGGTACAGTCCCTGAAGTACTGACTCTCCCCGGGGTACAGTCCCTGACGAACTGACTCCTCTGAGGGGTACAGTCCCAGATGTTCAAACTTTCCCCGTAGCTACAGTCCCTGACGTACCGACTGCCCCAGGGGTACAGTCCCCAACGTACCGACTGCCCCAGGGGTACAGTCCCTGATGTACCGACTGCCCCAGGGGTACAGTCCCTGATGTACCAACTCTCCCCTGGGGTACGGTCCCTAATGTACCGACTCTCCACCCGGGGGTACAGTCCCTGATCGACCGACTCACCCGGGGGTTACAGTTCATGACGCACCGACTCTCCCTGGGCACAGTCTCTGTCGTACTGATTATCCCAGGGGTACAGTCCCTGACATACCGACTCACCCGGGGGTACAGTCCCTGACAAGACCACAGCTCATTGAGTCTGCTCAGCCATTCCATCATGGCTGATCAGGAACTATCAACTTCCGACTTAAACATGGAAACATAGAAAACCTACATCACAATACAGGCCCTCCGGCCCACAATGCTATGCCGAGCATGTACTTAATTTAGAAATTACCTGGGGTTACCACAGCCCTCTATTTTTCTAAGCTCCATATACCTATCCGGGAGTTTCTTAAAAGACCTTATCATATCTCCTCCACCACCATCGCTGGCAACCTTTCCATGCACTCACCACTCTGCGTAAAAAAACTTAGCACTGATGTGGACTTCCAGTCTCTTTAAAACTGTGCCCTCTCATGTTAGCCATTTCAGCCCTGTGACAAAGCCTCTGACTATTACATGATCAATGCATCTCATCAACTTATACACCTAAATCAGGTCTCCTCTCATCCTCCGCCTCTCCAAGGAGAAAAGACCAAGTTCACTCAACCTATTCTCATAAGGCATGCTCCCCAATCCAGGCAACATTCTTGTAAATCTCTGTATCCTTTCCATAGTTGCCACATCCTTCTTGCAGTGAGGTGACCAGAACTAAGCACAATACTGCAAGTGGGGTCTGACCAGAGTCCTATATACAGTAGCTGTAACATTACTTCTCAGCTTTTAAACTCGATCCCATGGTTGATGAAGGCCAATGTTCCATATGCTTTCTTTACCACAGAGTCAACCTGCGCAGCAGCTTTGCATGTCCTATGGAATCAGACCTTAAGATCCCTCTGATCCTCCACACTGCCAAGAGTCTTACCATTTGTACTATATTCTGCCATCATATTTGACCGACCAAAATGAACCACCTCACACTTATCTGAGTTGAACTCCATCTGCCACTTCTCAGCCCAGTTTTGCATCCTATCAATTTTGTGCTGTAACCTCTGACAGCCCTCCACACTATCCACAACACACCCAACCTTTGTGTCATCAGCAAATTTACTCACCCATCCCTCCACTTCCTCATCCAGGTCATTTATAAAAATCACTAAGAGAAGGGGTTCCAGAACAGATCCCTGAGGCACATCACTGATCACCTACCTCCATGCAGAATATGATCCGTCTACAACCACTCTTTGCCTTCTGTGGGCAAGCCAATTCTGGATCCACAAAACAAAGTCCCCTTGGATTCTATGCCTCCTTACTGTCTCAATAAGCCTTGCATGGGGTATCTTATCAAATGCCTTGCTGAAATCCATATGCACTACATCTACTGCTCTACCTTCATTAATGTGTTTAGTCACATCCTCAAAAAATTCAGTGAGGCTCGTAAGGCATGACCTGCCTTTCACAAAACCATGCTGACTATTCCTAATCATATTATGCCTCTCCAAATGTTCATAAATCCTCCCTCTCAAAATCTTTTCCATCAAATTACCAATCGAAGTAAGACTCACTGGTCTATAATTTCCTGGGTTATCTCTACTCCCTTTCTTGAATAAGGGAACAACATCTGCAACCCTCCAACCCTCCGGAACCTCTCCTGTCCTCATTGATGATGTAAAGATCATCGTCAGAGGTTCAGCAATCTCCTCCCTCACCTCCCAGTGTAGCCTGGGATACATCTCGTCCAGTCCCAGAGACTTATCCAACTTGATACTTTCCAAAAGCTCCAGCACATCCTTTTTCTTAATGTTTATATGCTCAAGCTTTTCAATCCGCTGTAAGTCATCCCTACAATCACCAAGATCTTTTTCTGCAGTGAATACTGAAGCAAAGTATTCATTAAGTACCTCTGCTATCTCCTTCAGTTCCATGCACACTTTTCCACTGTCACACTTGATTGATCCTTTTCTCTCATGCCTTATCTTGCTCTTCACATACTTGTAGAATGCTTTGGGGTTTTCTTTAATCCTGCTCGCCAAGGCCTTTTCATGGCCACTTCTGGCTCTCCTAATTTCATTCTTAAGCTCCTTCCTGCTAGCCTTATAATCTTCTCGATCTCTTATTACCTAGTTTTTGAACCTCTTGTAAGCTTTTCTTCTTGACTAGATTTTCAACAGCCTTTGTACACCACTGTTCCTGTACCCTACCATCCTTTCCCTGTCTCATTAGAATGCCAGAATGCCATGAAAATATCCCCTGAACATTTGCCACATTTCTGCCATACATTTCCCCGAGAACATATGTTCCCAATTTATGCTTCCAAGTTCCTGCCTGATTGCTTCACATTTCCTGTTACGCCAATTAAATGCTTTCCCAACTTGTCTGTTTCTCTCCCTCTCCAATGCTATGGTAAACGAGATAGAATTGTGATCCATAACACCAAAATGCTCTGCTACTGAGAGACCTGACACCTGACCAGGTTCATTTCCCAGTACCAGATCAAGTACAGACTCTCCTCTTGTAGGCTTATCTACATGTTGTGTCAAGAAACCTTCCTGAACACACCTAACAAACTCCACCCCATCTAAACCCCTTGCTGTCAGAAGATGCCAATCAATATTTGGGAAATTAAAATCTCCCACCACAACAACCCTGTCATTATTACACCTTTCCAGAATCAAGCTCCCTGTCTGCTCCTCGATGCCCCTGTTACTATTGGGTGGTCTATACAAAGCACCCAGTAAGGTTATTGACCCTTCCTGTTTCTAACTTGCGCCCACAGAGACTCAGTTGACAATCCCCCCATGATTTCCTCCTTTTCTGCAGCCGTGACACTATCTCTGATCAGCAGTGCCACGCCCCACCTCTTTTAATAGAACATAGAATAGTACAGCGCAGTACAGGCCCTTCGGCCCACAATGTTGTGCCAACCCTCAAACCCTGCCTCCCATATAAGCCCCCACCTTAAATTCCTCCATATACCTGTCTAGTAGTCTCTTAAACTTCACTAGTGTATCTGCCTCCACCACTAACTCAGGCAGTGCATTCCACACACCAACCACTCTCTGAGTAAAAAACCTTCCTCTAATATCCCGCTTGAACTTCCCACCCCTTACCTTACCCCTTACCTTAAAGCCATGTCCTCTTGTATTGAGCAGTGGTGCCCTGGGGAAGAGGCGCTGGCTATCCACTCTATCTATTCCTCTTATTATCTTGTACACCTCTATCATGTCTCCTCTCATCCTCCTCTCCAAAGAGTAAAGCCCTAGCTCCCTTAATCTCTGATCATAATGCATACTTTCTAAACCAGGCAGCATCCTGGTAAATCTCCTCTGTACCCTTTCCAATGCTTCCACATCCTTCCCATAGTGAGGTGACCAGAACTGGACACAGTACTCCAAGTGTGGCCTAACCAGAGTTTTACAGAGCTGCATCATTACATTGCGACTCTTAAACTCTATCCCTCGACTTATGAAAGCTAACACCCCATAAGATTTCTTTACTACCCTATCCACCTGTGAGGCAACTTTCAGGGATCTGTGGACATGTACCTCGAGATCCCTCTGCTCCTCCACACTACCAAGTATCCTGCCATTTACTTTGTACTCTGCCTTGGAGTTCGTCCTTCCAAAGTGTACCACCTCACACTTCTCTGGGTTGAACTCCATCTGCCACTTCTCAGCCCACTACTGCATCCTATCAATGTCTCTCTGCAATCTTTGACAATCTTCTACACTATCTACAACACCACCAACCTTTGTGTCATCTGCAAACTTGCCAACCCTCCCTTCTACCCCACATCCATGTTGTTAATAAAAATCATGAAAAGTAGAGGTCCCAGAACAGATCCTTGTGGGACACCACTAGTCACAATCCTCCAATCTGAATGTACTCCCTCCACCACCACCCGCTGCCTTCTGCAGGCAAGCCAATTCTGAATCCACCTGGCCAAACTTCCCTGGATCCCATGCCTTCTAACTTTCTGAATAAGCCTACCGTGTGGAACCTTGTCAAATGCCTTACTAAAATCCATATTGATCACATCCACTGCACTACCCTCATCTATATGCCAAGTCACCTCATCAAAGAACTCTATCAGGCTTATTAGATATGATCTGCCCTTCACAAAGCCATGCTGACTGTCCCTGATCAGACCATGATTCTCTAACTGCCTATAGATCCTATCTCTAAGAATCTTTTCCAACAGCTTTCCCACCACAGACACAAGGCTCACTGGTCTATAATTACCCAGACTATCCCTACTACCTTTTTTGAACAAGGGGACAACATTCGCCTCCCTCCAATCCTCTGGTACCATTCCCGTGGACAACAAGGACATAAAGATCCTAGCCACAGTCTCAGCAATCTCTTCTCTCGCCTCGTGGAGCAGCCTGGGGAATATTCCGTCAGGCCCCGGGGACTTATCTGTCCTAATGTATTTTAACAACTCCAAAACCTCCTCTCCCTTAATATCAACATGCTCCAGAACATCAACCTCACTCATATTGTCCTCACCATCATCAAGTTCCCTCTCATTGGTGAATACCAAAGAGAAGTATTCATTGAGGACCTCGCTCACTTCCACAGCCTCCAGGCATATCTTCCCACCTTTATCTCTAATCGGTCTTACCTTCACTCCTGTCATCCTTTTTTTCTTCACATAATTGAAGAATGCCTTGGAGTTTTCCTTTACCCTACTCGCCAAGACCTTCTCATGCCCCCTTCCTGCTCTTCTCAGCCCCTTCTTAAGCTCCTTTCTTGCTTCCCTATATTCCTCAATAGACCCATCTGATCCTTGCTTCCTAAACCTCATGTATGCTGCCTTCTTCCACCTGACTAAATTTTCCACCTCACTTGTCACCCATGGTTCCTTCACCCTACCATTCTTTATCTTCCTCACCGGGACAAATTTATCCCTAATATCCCGCAAGAGATCTCTAAACATCGACCACATGTCCATAGAACATTTCCCTGCAGAAACATCATCCCATTTCACACCCGCAAGTTCTAGCCTTATAGCCTCATAATTTGCCTTTCCCCAATTAAAAATTTTCCTGTCCTCTCTGATTCTATCCTTTTCCATGATTATGCTAAAGGCCAGGGAGCGGTGGTCACTGTCCCCCAGATGCTCACCCACTGAGAGATCTGTGACCTGACCCGGTTCATTACCTAGTACTAGATCTAGTATGGCATTCC
This sequence comes from Mobula birostris, assembly GCF_030028105.1. Classification (NCBI taxonomy): domain Eukaryota; kingdom Metazoa; phylum Chordata; class Chondrichthyes; order Myliobatiformes; family Myliobatidae; genus Mobula; species Mobula birostris. The sequence continues at coordinate 2,095,936 of NC_092387.1, forward strand.
CCCGGTCGGCCTGTCCACATACTGTGACAGGAATCCGTCCTGGACATACTTAACAAATTCTGCCCCATTTAAACCCTTGGAACTAATCAGGTGCCAATCAATATTAGGGAAGTTAAAGTCACCCATGATAACAACCCTGTTATTTTTGCACCTTTCCAAAATCTGCCTCCCAATCTGCTCCTCTGTATCTCTGCTGCTACCAGGGGGCCTACAGAATACCCCCAATAGAATAACTGCTCCCTTCCTGTTCCTGACTTCTACCCATATTGACTCAAGAGGATCCTGCTACTTTACCAATCCTTTCTGTAGCTGTAATAGTATCCCTGACCAGTAATGCCACCCCTCCTCCCTTTTTTCTGCCCTCTCTATCCCTTTTAAAACACTGAAATCCAGGAATATTGAGAATCCATTCCTGCCCTGGTGCCAGCCAAGTCTCTGTAATGGCCACTACATCATAATTCCATGTATGTATCCAAGCTCTCAGTTCATCACCTTTGTTCCTGATGCTTCTTGCATTGAGGTACACAATCCCTCCCTCCCTGTCCTTTCTGAAGCATCTGAAGCCTGGCATTCTAAGTAACCATTCCTTCCCCTGAGCCATCCAAGTCTCTATAATGGCCACAGCATCATAGCTCCAAGTCCTGATCCACGCTCTAAACTCATCTGCTTTGTTCATGATGCAACTTGGGTTAAAATAGACACATCTCAAACTATTGGTCTGAGCATATCCCTTCTCTGTCACATGCATATCCTCCCTATCACATTGCCTCCAAGCTTTCTCTATTTGTGAGCCAATCCCCGCTTCCTCCGTCGCTTCATTTCGGTTCCCACCTCCCAGTAATTCCAGTTTAAACTCTCCCCAATAGCCTTAGTAACCTCTCTGCCAGGATATTGGTTCCCCTCGGATTCAAGTGCAGCCCATCCTTTTCGTACAGGTCAAGCCTGTCCCAATGATCCAGAAATCTGAATCCCTGTCCCTGTTCCAATCCCTCAGCCACGCATTTATCTTCCACCTCACTCTATTCCTAAACTCACTGTCACGTGGCACAGGCATATACCACGGACTTGACCTCCAATGCAATCTGTGGCAGAGCATTTGATGGATTCACCACTCTCCGACTAAAAAAAACTCCTCCTTACCCCTGTTCTAAAAGGTCACTCCTCAATTTTGAGGCTGTGCCCTCTAGTTCTGAATAGCCCCACCATTGGAATCAGCCTCTCCATATCCACCTTTCCTTTCAACGTTAAGTAGGTTCCAGTGAGTTCCCTCCTACATTCTTCTAAATTCCAGTGAGTGCAGGCCCAAAGCTGCCAAACACTCCTCATATATTAACCTCTTCGTTCACGGAATCATCCTCATGAACCTCCTCTAGGCAACACATCCTTTCTGAGATATGGGACCCAAAACTCCAAATGCACCCTGACTAGTGTGTTATAAATGCTCACCATTATCTCCTTGCTTTTATATTGTATTCCCCTTGAAATAAATGCCAACATTGCACTTGACTTGTTTACCACAGAGTTAACCTGTAAACTAACCTTCTGGGAGTCTTGCACGAGGACTCCTAACTCCCTCTATACCTCTGATGTTTGAACCCTTCCCCGTTTAGATAATAGTCCACACTATTGTTCCTTTTACCAAAATGCATTATCATACCTTTCCAAACATTGTATTTCATCTGCCACTTCTTTGCCCATTCTTCCAATTTGTCTAAGTCCTTCTGCAATCACCTTGCTTCCTTAGCACTACCTATGCCTGCACCTATCTTTGTGTCATCCGCAAACTTTGCCACAAGCCATCAATTTTATTATGCAAATCATTGGCAAACAATGTGAAAAGTAGCGGTCCCAATACCGCTAATGGCAAACAAATATTAAGGTCCCCTTTTTTCACACTCGTTGCCTCCTGCCTGTCAGCCATCCTTGACATACCGGGGTGCAGTCCCCAATGTACCAGGCTGCAGTCCCCGATGTACCGTGTCTCCCCAGTGTACAGTCCCTGATTTACCGTCTCTCCCCAGGGCGCAGTCCCTGATTTACCGTCTCTCCACGGGGTGCAGTCTCCGATTTACCGTCTCTCCCCGGGGTACAGTCGCTGATTTACCATGTCTCCCCGGGGTACAGTCCCCGATTTACCGTCTTTCCCCAGGGTACAGTCCCTGATGAAACTGTCTGTCCTTGGGGTACAGTCCCTGATTTACTGTCTCTCCCCGAGTTACAGTCCCTGATTTACCATGTCTCCCCGTGGTACAGTCCCCAATGTACCGTCTCTCCCCGGGGTACAGTCCCCGAAGATGCTGGGATTCCAGTAATGATGTTCTTCAAATATCTGAATGCTGGACATTTGTGTTTTCTCAATGAATCTTTATCCTTTTTTTGTTAGGATCCTTAAGGCAATCGCACAGAGTCATCCACAGAAAAGTGAGGTCTTTAAATCTGACCTCGATAAGAGTTTACCAAAAGTATCGGAGGTGCAGCTCGCTCTGGTCAGGCTAAAGCAGCTGTGTATTCATGGTGAAGTCAATTCAGAGCTTTTCCTTGCATTCCCCTCTCTGCTTCATGTTAACCAACTCTGTCTAAGTTCTTTGGTTGTATTTTTGAAACATGAGTGATTGGTATGTTTGTGTGTCTTGTTGCACTGCATGTCATAAGTCTGCCCTTGTATTCTGGATGTGGTTGTTTGTCCTGTAATTGCTGAAGTCCTTTGGGAATATACTGTGCAGTTCCTACCTGACCAGCCTGTTTATGGAATTCCTGCAGTTGTACCAAGTGTCGGAGGGATGAACAATTAGCTTCTTTGCTCTCTGCTGTCCACTTTTGTTTTACTTATGGTTGCAAGATGATCATTTAAGACCATAAGAAAATAAGATATAGGAGCAGAATTAGGCCTTTTGGCTCATCGAGTCTGTTCCACGATTTCATCATGGCTGATCCATTTCCCTCTCAGCCCCAGTCTCCTGCCTTCTCCCCATAAGCATTCATGCTCATATTAATCAAGAACCTATCAACCTTGGCCTTCAATATACCCAATGACTTGGCCTCCACAGCCGCCTTTGGCAACCAATTCCACAAATTCACCACTCTGGCTAAAGAAATTTCTCCTCATCTCTGTTCTAAATAGATGTCTCTCTATTCTGAGACTGTGCCCTCAGGTCTTGGACTCCCCCACCATAGGAAACATCCTCTCCACATCCACTCTATTGAGGCCTTACAACATTAGATAGGTTTCAATGAGATCCCCCCTCATCCTTCTGAATCCCAGTGAGTACAGGCCCAGAGATATCAATCAGTTCTCATATGGTAGCCTTTTCATTCCCAGAATGATTCTCATGAACCTTCTATGAACCCTCTCGAATGACAGCATACTCTTTTTTCAGATAATGGGCTCAAAACTATTCAAAGCACTCCAGGTGAGGCCTTGCCAGGGCTTTATAAAGCCTCAACATTACACCCTTGCTTTTATATTCTAGTCCTCTCAAATGAATACTAACATTGCATTTGCCTTCCTCACCACCACCTCAACCTGCAAATTAACCTTCAGGGAATCCTTCATGAGGACACACAAGCCGCTTTGCACCTCAGATTTTTGAATTTTCTCCCCATAATTTATGCTTTTAATTCTTCTACCAGTGCAGTACCATCAATTCCCAACATTGTATTCCATCTGCCAATTCTTTGCCCATTCTCCTAATCCGTCTCAGTCCTTCTGTAGCCTCTCTGCTTCCTCAACACTACCTGCCCCTCCACCTATCTTCATCCACAAACTTGGCCACAAAGCCATCAATTCCATCATCCAAATCACACAGAGCACAATAAGAAGCCGTCCTGTCACCAGCAACCAACCAGAAAGACTCCCTTTATTCCTACTCTTTGCCTCCTACCAGTCAGCAATGCTCAATCCATGCTAGAATCTTTCCTGTAATACCATGGGCTCATAGCTTGTTAAGCAGCCTTGTGTATGGCACCTTGTCAAAGGCCTACTGAAAATCCAAGTATGCAACATCAACCAATTCTCCCTTGTCTATCCTGTTTGCTGTTTCTTCAAAGAATTCCAACAGATTCGTTAGGCAAGATTTTCCCTTGAGGAAACCATGCTGACTACGGCCTATTTTATCATGTGCCTCCAAGTAGCCTAAAACCACGTCCTTAACAATCAATTTCAACATCTTCCCAATCACCTAGGTCAGACTAACTGGCCCATAGTTTCCTTTCTTCTGCCTCTCTCACTTATTGAGGTGTGGAGTAACATTTGCAATTTTCCAGTCTTCCAGAACCATTCCAAAATCTAGTGATTCTTGAAAGATCATTACTAATGCCTCCATAATCACTTCAGTCATCTCTTTCAGAACCATGGGATGTACACCATCTGGTCTAGGTGATTTATCTACCTTCAGACCTTTCAGTTTCCCAAGAATCTTCTGCCTAGTGATGGCAACTTCACACACTTGTGACCGCTGACATGCTGGAGCTTCCACCATACTGCTAAGTGACTCAACAGTGAATACTAATGCAAAGTACTTATTCAGTTTGTCTGCCACTTCCTTTTCTCCCCATTACCACCTCTCCAGCAGTCCAACATTTATTATCGCCTCTCTTTTACTCTTCATATATCTGAAGAAGCTTTTTGGTATCCTCTTTAGTATTATTAGTTAGCTTACTTTAATATTCCATTTTTCCCTCTTTATGATTTTTTTATGTTGCCCTCTATTGGTTTTTAAAAACTTCCCAATCCTCTAACTTCCCACTAATTTTTGCTCGATTATATACCCTCTCTTTGGCTTTTATGACTTCCTTTTATCAGCAACGGGTGCATCAACCTGCCTTTAGAATACTAGTACTTCTTTGTGATGTATCTATGCTGCACCTTCCAGATTGCTCACAGAAATTCCAGCCATTGCTGCTCTGTACTCATCCTTGCGAGTGCTCTCTTCCAATTAATTTTGGCCAGCTCCTCTCTCGTGCCTCTGTAATTTCCTTTACTCCACTGTAGTATTGATACATTTGACTTTAGCATCTCCATCTCAAATTGCAGGATGAATTCTATCAAATTATGATCACTGTCTCCTAAGGGTTCCTTTACCTTAAACTCTGTAATCAATTCTGATTCATTGCACAACATTCAGTCCAGAATAGTTGATCCCCTAGTGAACTCAACCACAAGCTGTTCTAAAAAACCGTATTGTAGGCATTCTACAAATTCAACACCAACCTGATTATCCCAATCTACCTACATATTGAAATCCCACATGAATAGCATATCATTGCCCTTTTGACAAGCCTTCTCTATCTCCCGTTTTAATTTGTAGCCCAAATTCTGACTACTGTTTGGAGGACAGTAAATAACTCCTATTAGGATCTTCTTACCCTTCTTAGCTCTACCCACAAGTATTCTACATTTTCTGATTGTATGTCACCTCTTTCTTTATTGTTCTACTTGCTGTGGTGGTGGTGAGATGTCTCCTTGAATCACTGCAGTCCTTGTGATTAAGAACCTTTGTTGGCTGGTTTCTGTGCTCTGTTTGCAACTCTCTGCAGTTTCTTATGGTCACATGTAGAGCAAGCCATTGTGCATCCAGGTAGAATGCTTTCTATGATACATTGATAAAAATAAATAAGAACCAGTGGGACTTGCCAAATTTCTTTAGCCTTCTGAAGATGTAGAGGCATCAGTGAACTGTTGTTGCTGCAACATCAGTGTAATAGGACCAGGATAGGCATTGGTGATGTTCACATCGAAGAACTTGAAGCTCTCACCATTGATTAAGACAGCAGCATGTGCATTAGCCGACTTTCTGAAGTCACTGACCAGATCTTTAGTTGACATTGAGGGATAGATTTTTGTTATGTCATCATGTTCTTAATCTCTTTCCTGTAATTTTACTCATTGTTATTTGAGATAAAGTCCATTACAGTAACATAGAAATGTAGAAAACCTACAGCACAATACAGGCCCCTCAGCCCACAAAGCTGTGCCCAACATGTCCTTACCTTAGAAATTACCTAGGGTTACACATAGCCCTCTATTTTTCTGAGCTCCATGTACTTGTCCAGGAGTCTCTTAAAAGACCCTATCATATCCACCCCCACCACAGTTGCTAACAGCCCATTCCACGCACTCACCACTCTCTGCTTATAAAAACTTACCCCTGACATCTCTGTACCTACTTCCAAGCACCTTAAAACTGTGCCCTCTCATGCTAGCCATTTCAGCCCTGGGGAAACTCCTCTGACTATCCACATGATCAATGCCTGTCATCATCATCTCTATCAGGTCACCTCTCATCCTCTGCCACTCCAAGGAGAAAAGGCTGAATTCACTCAACCTATTCTCATAAGGCATGCTCCCCAATGCAGGCAACATCCTTGTAAATCTCTTCTGCACCCTTTCTATGGTTTCCATATCCTTCCTGTAGTGAGGCGATCAGAACTGAGCACAGTACTCCAGGTGGGGTCTGACCAGGGTCCTATATAGCTGCAACATTACCTCTCAGCTCCTAAACTCAACCCCACGATCGATGAAAGCCAATGCACCGTATGCTTTCTTAACCACAGAGTCAACCTACGCAGCAGCTTTGAGTGTCCTATGGACTCGGACCCCTAGATCCCTCTGATCCTCCACACTGCCATGAGTCTTACCATTAACACTATATTCTGCCATCATATTTGACCTACCAAAATGAACCACCTCACACTTTTCTGGGTTGAACTCCATCTGCCACTTATCAGCCCAGTTTTGCATCCTATCAATGTCACGCTGTAACCTCTGACAGCCCTCCACACTATCCACAACATACCCAACCTTTGTGTCATCAGCAAATTTACTAACCCATCCCTCTCCTTCCTCATCCAGGTCATTTATAAAAATCACGAAGAGAAGGGGTTCCAGAACAGATTCCTGAGGCACACCTCTGGTCACTGAACTCCATGCAAAATATGACCCATCTATGACCACGCTTTGCTCTCCTGTGGGCAAGCCAGTTCTGGATCAACAAAGCAATGTCCCCTTGGATCCCATGCCTCTTTACTTTCTCAACAAGCCTTGCATAGGGTACCTTGTCAAATGCCTTGCTGAAATCTATATATACAACATCTACTGCTCTGCCTTCATCAATGTGTTTAGTCACATCCTCAAAAAATTCAATCAGGCTCGTAAGGCATGACCTGCCTTTCACAGAGCCATGCTGACTATTCCTAATCATATTATGCCTCTCCAAATGTTCAGTAATTCTGCCTCTCAGGATCTTCTCCATCAATTTACTAACCACTGAAGTAAGACTCACTGGTCTATAATTTTCTGGGCTATCTCTACTCCCTTTCTTGAATAATGGAACAATCTCCGCAGCCCTCCAGTACTCCAGAACCTCTCCCGTCCCCATTGATGATGCAAAGATCATTGCCAGAGGCTCAGCAATCTCTTCCTTCGCCTCCTCGCTTGATGCTTTCCAAAAGCTCCGGCACATCCTCTTTCTTAATACCGACATGCTCAAGCTTTTCAGTCTGCTGTAAGGCATCCCTACAATCGCCAAGATCCTTTTCCGTAGTGACTACTGAAGCAAAGTACTCATTAAGTACCTCTGCTATCTCCTCCGGTTCCATACACACTTTCCCACTGTCACACTTGATTGGTCCTATTCTTTCACGTCCTATAGAACATAGAATAGTACAGCACAGTACAGGCCCTTCGGCCCACAATGTTGTGCCGAACCTTAAAACCTGCGTCCCATATAACCTCCCACCTTAAATTCCTCCATATACCTGTCTAGTAGTCTCCTAAATTTCACTAGTGTATCTGCCTCCACCACTGACTCAGGCAGTGCATTCCACGCACCAACCACTCTCTGAGTAAAAAAACCTTCCTCTAATATCCTCCTTGAACTTCCCACTCCTTACCTTAACGCCATATCCTCTTGTATTGAGCAGTGGTGCCTGGGGAAGAGGCGCTGGCTGTCCACTCTATCTATTCCTCTTAATATCTTGTATACCTCTATCATGTCTCCTCTCATCCTCCTTCTCTCCAAAGAGTAAAGCCCTAGCTCCCTTAATCTCTGATCATAATGCATACTCTCTAAACCAGGCAGCATCCTGGTAAATCTCCTCTGTCCCCTTTCCAATGCTTCCACATCCTTCCCATAGTGAGGCGACCAGAACTGGACACAGTGCTCCAGGTGTGGCCTAACCAGTGTTTTATAGAGCTGCATCATTACCTCGTGACTCTTAAACTCCATCCCTCGACTTATGAAAGCTAACACCCCATAAGCTTTCTTAATTACTCTATCTACCTGTGAGGCAACTTTCAGGGATCTGTGTATATGTATCCCCAGATCCTCTGCTCCTTCACACTACCAAGTATCCTGCCATTTACTTTGTACTCTGCCTTGGAGTTTGTCCTTCCAACTCTCTCTGATCAACAGTGCCATGCCCCCACCTCTTTTGCCTCCCTCCCTGTCCTTTCTGAAACATCTGAAGCCAAGCACTCAAAGTAACCATTCCTGCCCCTCAGCCATCCAAGTCTCTGTAATGGCCACAACATCATAGCTCCAAGTACTGATCCACGCTCTAAGCTCATCCGCTTTGTTCATAATACTCCTTGCATTAAAATAAGACACATCTCTAACCATCAGTCTGAGTGCATCCCTTCTCCATCACCTGCCTATCCTCCCTCTTGCATTGTCTCCAAGCCTTCTCTATTTGTGAGCCAACCGCTTCTTCCCCAGTCTCTTCAGTTTGGTTCCCACTCCCCAGCAATCCTAGTTTAAACTCTCCCCAATAAGCCTTAGTAAACCTCCCCGCCAGGATATTGGTCCCCCTGGGATTCAAGTGCAACCCATCCTTTTTGTACAGGTCACTCCTGCCCCAAAAAAGGTCCCAAAGATCCAGAAATCTGAATCCCTGCCCCCTGTTCCAATCTCTCAGCCACGCATTTATCCTCTACCTCACTCTATTCCGATACTCACTGTCACATGGCACAGGCAGTAATCCCGAGGTTACTACTCTTGTGGTCCTGCTTCACAACTTCCTTCCTAACTGCCTGTAGTCTGTTTTCAGGACTCCCTCCCTTTTCCTGCCTATGTCATTTTCTCCTTCCCACTTCAAGATATCGTGGATGCGATCAGAAACATCCCAGACCCTGGCATCTGGGAGGCAAACTATCATCCGTGCTTCTTTCCTCCGTCCATAGAGTTGCCTGTCTGACCCCCTAACTACAGAGTCCCCTATCACTGCTGCCATCCTCCTCCTTCCCCAGTATCATCTGCAAACTTGTAGATGGAGTTAGAGCAGAATCTGGCCATGAGTGTACAGGGAGCTGAGGGTCTAACCTTGAGGAGCCCCAGTATTGAGAACAATTGTGGTGGAGGTGTTACTGCCTATCCTTGCCGATTTATGTGTGTTGGTCAGGAAGTCGAGGATCTGCTTGCAGGGTCTGGAGTTTGGTGATGAACTTACTTGCAATAATTGTATTGAAGATGTGTCAAAGGTAGGCAGTTGGACGTACTCTACTTGGAGATGGTCTTGTGTTGCAAGTGTTGGTTATCACTTCTCTGCCCATGTCTGAAAGTCTTGAAGCACACCTTGTTGCTTTCTTTGTGTCGCTGGCTGACCTGTGCTACGTCTCATCCCACTGCACCTGTCGCTATTATTCATGTAAAAATGTGCAGTGTTCTGTGCTGCGAACAATGTTTCCATCACCTGCATCTTTGAGAGATGTAACCACATAAAATGTAATTCGTCCCACTAGATTCATTTGAAGAAACGGATGAGAAGTGGCTGTCCTCATTGGAGAACACTCGGTGGCTGGAGTATGTCAGGTGAGACAGATTGTGTGAGATAGAAGGCTGCTTTACACCAATCCTGTTCTAGTGGACATTGGGAAGGAAAGCAGAGCTGCTCTGGTCGATGGTCTTGGGGCAGGAACTGGCCAGGTTTAGTCTCTCGGTGTCCCAACAGCGCACTGTGTTCCAAGTAGCACTCAATGGCTTCCCTTGAGTTCCATTAATCCTGTTCTTGTGGAGCTAAGATTAACTGGAGCTTGGTCTCTGTCACATCTCCAGAGGTTTCCCAGCTAGTGTGAAGATTTCCCACAGCTGAGATTACTTTATATGGTACAGCAGAGGTTAAGGTGTTAAAAGTGACTGTGAACTCCCCACTTCTGGGTTGGTGTTGGATGACTACGGCGCCTTCTCCCGACACTGGTCACCCCCCCCCACCCCCCAAAGATAGTTATCCCAACACCTTGCCCATAGCTACTGTTGCCCCCGATGGTGACAGAGCTTTCAGTGAGACTGAATTAAATGCACCAGCAATGTCTTCCTGTGTCCACAGACTATTTCTGAAGCACTCAGCAGAACTGACACAGTGGATGGATAACAAAAATATTTCTGTCATCCTTCAAGGTGAGTTTCAAATATTTTATGGCTAATGTGGATTTGTTACGAGAAAGAACTGGCCCTAAGGTTGAGGTACTTATTGAATGAGGCTAATTCATGCAGGTAAAGGAATGTTTGGCAAGTGGGAAGCTTTTCAAAGTGAGATTGGGAGAGTTCAGGACCAATGGATGGTGAAGCTCTGGAGGAGGCATGAGTCAGGTGCAGACATCTGGATCACGTGAGTCCCTTAACAAATACTGTGGATGTGGGAGAGTATTTAAGGAGGAAATTAGGAAGGCAAAAAGGGGCCACAAAGTATCTGTGATGTTAAAAAATAATTCCATAAGTGTATTTGGATTAAAAGGGTGGCTTGGGAGAGAGATTCAGTCAGTGTGGAACCATAGGAAATGGATACGGATATTAGGGATCGACAGCATGGCTTTATGTGCGTGAGTTACGTGTCAGGAATTTGATTCCCTTTTCTGAAAAGATGTCCGAGGATTCCTGCAGATAGACATTGTCTGCATAGACTTTAGTAAAACCTTTGATAAGGTCCTGGATGGGAAAGATTAAATTAATGTGAGCTAGTCAATTGGACACAAATTGATGTGATGCTAGGAGGCAGAACGTGGTAGTTAAGTTGCTTTTCAGATTGGAGGCCAATGGTCAATGATGCGCTACAGGGATTGTTGCTGGGTCCTCCATAGTTTGTCATCTACATAATGGTTTAGATGAGACTGTAATTGACATTTTTGCCGTTTGCAGATTTGCAGATGACACCAAAACTGGTGGTATAGAACATAGAAAACCTACAGCACAATACAGGCCCTTCGGCCCACAATGCTATGCCGAACATGTACTTACTTTAGAAATTACTGGGTTACCCATAACCCTCTATTTTTCTAAGCTCCATCTACCTATCCAGGAGTCTCTTAAAAGACCCGATCATATCCACCTCCACTGCCGGCAGCAGCAGTCCATTCCACGCACTCGCCACTCTCTGTGTAAAAAAACTTACCCCTGACATCTCCTCTGTACCTACTTCCAAGCACTTTAACTGTATAGTGGACAGTGAAGAAAATTATTTAAGATTACAACAGGATATGGATGATACACACAAGAAAGTCTGCAGATAGTGGAAATCCAGAGCAACCCACGCAAAATGCTGGTGGAACTCAGCAGGCCAGGCAGCATCTATGGAAATGAATACACAGTTGATGTTTTGGGCTGAGACCCTTCTTTCAGGACTGGACAGGAAGGAGGAAGATGCCAGAATAAAAAAGTTGGGATGGGAAGGAGCTAAAAGGTGAGAGGTGAAGCCATGGGTGGGAAAGGTAAAGGGCTGAACTGGAGAAAGGGAAGGAGGAGAGTACCCAGGGAACAGTGATAGGCGGGTGAGAAGAGGTAAAAGGTAAGAGTGGGGAATAGAGTGGAGAAGGGAGGGAGGAAAAAAATACCAAAAGGAGAAATCGATATTCATGCCATCAGGTTAGAGGCAGAATACCAAGACAGAATATAAGGTGTTGTTCCTCCACCCTGAGAGTGGCCTCATCTTGGCATAAGAGGAGGCCATGGGAATTGGATTAAGATGTTTGACCACCGGGAAGTTCTGATTTGGGCGGGTGGAGCAGTGGTACTCGATGAAACAGTCTCCCAATTTACAGCAGGTCTCAACCAATGTAGAGGAGGCCGCATTGGGAGCACCAGAGCAGGTTTGCAGGTGAAGTGTTGCCTCACCTGGATGTATGTGTTGGGGAGCACTTTGGGTCCAGTGATCACAATATCATTAGTTTCAATATAATTATGGAGAAGGATAGGACTGGACCTGAGATTGAGATTTTTGATTGGAGAAAAGCTAACTTTGAGGAGATGCGAAAGGATTTAGAAGGAGTGGATTGCGACAATTTGTTTTATGGGAAGAATGTAATAGAGAAATGGAGGTCATTTAAAGGTGAAATTTTGAGGGTACAGGATCTTTATGTTCCTGTTAAGTTGAAAGGAAAGGTTAAAAGTTTGAGAGAGCCATGGTTTTCAAGGGATATTGGAAACTTGGTTCGGAAAAAGAGAGGAATCTTCAATAAATATAGGCAGCTTGGAGTTAATGAGGTGCTCAAGGAATATATTAAAGAATGTAAAAAGAATCTTAAGAAAGAAATTAGAAAAGCTAAAAGAAGATACAAGGCTGCTTTGGCAAGTAAGGTGAAAATAAATCCAAAGGGTTTCTACAGTTATATTAATAGCAAAAGGATAGTGAGGGATAAAATTGGTCCCTTAGAGAATCAGAGCGGACGGCTATGTGCGGAGCCAAAAGAGAATGGGGAGATTTTGAACAATTTCTTTTCTTCGGTATTCACGAAGGAGAAGGATATTGAATTGTGTAAGGTAAAGGAAACAAGAAGGGTAGTTATAGAAAGTATGATGATTGAAGAAGAGAAAGTGCTGGTGCTTTTAAGGAATATAAAAGTGGATAAGTCTCCGGGTCAGGACAAGATATTCCCTAGGACCTTGAGGGAAGTTAGTGTGGAAATAGCAGGGGCACTGACAGAAATATTTCGAATGTCATTAGAAACAGGAATGGTGCCGGAGGATTGTCATATTGCTCATGTTGTTCCATTGTTTAAAAAGGGTTCTAAGAGTAAACGTAGCAATTATCGACCTGTGAGTTTGACGTCAGTGGTGGGTAAGTTGATGGAGAGTATTCTTAGAGGTGGTATATATAATTATCTGGATAGACAGGGTCTGATTAGGAACAGTCAACATGGATTTGTGCGTGGAAGGTCATGTTTGACAAATCTTATTGAACTTTTTAATGAGGTTACTAAGAAAGCTGACGGGGGTAAATCGGTGGATGTTGACTGTCTGGACTTAAGTAAGGCCTTTGACAAGGTTCCACACGGAAGGTTAGTTAGGAAGGTTCAATCGTTAGGCATTAATAACGAAGTAGTAAAATGGATTCAGAAGTGGCTAGATGGGAGACGCCAGAGAGTAGTGGTGGATAACTGTGTGTCAGATTGGAGGACGGTGTGTAGCCGTGTGCCTCAGGGATCTGTACTGGGTCCAATGTTGTTTGTCATATATATTAATGATCTGGATGATGGGGTGGTAAATTGGATTAGTAAGTTTGCAGATGATACTAAGATAGGTGGAGTTGTGGATAATGAAGTAGGTTTTCAAAGCTTGCAGAGAGATTTAGGCCAGTTAGAAGAGTGAGCTGAAAGATGGCAAATGGAGTTTAATGCTGAAAAATGTGAGGTGCTACATTTTGGTAGGACTAATCAAAATAGGACATACATGGTAAATGGTAGGGCATTGAAGAATGCTGTAGAACAGAGGGATCTAGGAATAATGGTGCATAGTTCCCTGAAGGTGGAATCTCATGTGGATAGGGTGGTGAAGAAAGCTTTTGGTATGCTGGCCTTTATTAATCAGAGCATTGAGTATAGGAGTTGGGGTGTAATGTTGAAATTGTATAAGGCATTGGTAAGGCCAGATTTGGAGTGTTGTGTACAGTTCTGGTCACCGAATTATAGGAAAAATGTCAATAAAATTGAGAGAGTACAGAGGAGATTTACTGAAATGTTACCTGGGTTTCATCTCCTAAGTTATAGAGAAAGGTTGAACAAGTTAGGTCTTTATTCTTTGGAGCGTAGAAGGTTGAGGGGGGACTTGATAGAGGTGTTTAAAATTATGAGGGGGATTGATAGAGTTGATGTGGATAGGCTTTTTCCATTGAGAATGGGGGAGATTCAAACAAGAGGACATGAGTTGAGAGTTAAAGGGCAAATTTTAGGGGTAACATGAGGGAGAACTTCTTTACTCAGAGAGTGGTAACTGTGTGGAACGAGCTTCCAGCAGAAGTGGTTGAGGCAGGTTCGATGTTGTCGTTTAAAGTTAAATTGGATAGATATATGGACAGGAAAGGAATGGAGGGTTATGGGCTGAGTGCAGTTAGGTGGGACTAGGTGAGAGTAAGAGTTTGGCATGGACTATAAGGGCCGAGATGGCCTGTTTCTGTGCTGTAATTGTTATATGGTTATATTGTTACTGTTTGGGGCCCTGAATGGAGTTGAGGGAGGAGGTGTATGGGCAGGTGTAGCACTTTGGCTGCTTGCAGGAATAAGTGCTAGGAGGAAGATTAGGGAGGGATGAAGGGACAAGAGAGTCGTGGAGAGAGCGATTCCAGTGGAAAGCAGAAGGGTGGGGAGGTAAAGATATGTATAATAGTAGGATTCCTTTGGAGATGGCAGAGGTTGTGGAGGATGATGTGTTGGATGCAGAGATAGGTAAGGACAAGAGGAACTCTTATCACTGTTAAGGTGGCAGGAAGATGGAGTGAACACGCATTCGGGAAATGGAGGAGATGTGGGTGAAAGAAAGGAAGGCACTCTCTGATGCCCTGGAAAGGAAGGCTGCATCCTGGGAGCAGATGTGGCAAAGGCGAAGGAATTATGAAAAGGGAATACAATTTTTTTTTTTACAAGAGATAGGGTGGGAAGGGGTATAGTCAAGATAACTGTGGGAATCGGTAGGTTTATAAAAGATGTCAATTCACAGTTTGTCTCCAGAGATGGAGGCAGAGAGATCGAGAAAGAAAGTTGGAGGCAAAGTTGATAAAATTGAAGAGCTCAGCTTGGGTGCATGAAGCAGCACCAGTGTAGTGGAGAAAGAGTTGGGGAGAATTACCAGGGAAGACTTTGAATATGGACTATTCTACATAGCCGACAAAGAAGCAGGCATAGCTGGGGCCCATGCAATTGCCCATGGCTATCCCTCGAGTTTGGAGAAAATGGGAGGAGCTGAAGGAAAAGTTGTGGAGGGTGAGGACCAGTTCTGGCAGACTGATGAAGGTGGTGGTGGAGAAGAATTGGTTGGTTCTTTTGTCAAGAAAGAAGTAGAGAGCTTTGAGGCCTCCTTGATGGGGGATGGAATTGTATAGGGACTTAAGATCCATGGTGAAAATGCAGGCGGTCAGTGCCAAGGAATTGAAAGTTACTGAGGAGATCGAGAATGTGAGAAATGTTGCTGATGTAGCTGGGAAGGAGAGTAGAATGGAATCGAAGTATGATGACATGATTTCAGTGGGGCAAGAGCAAGCAGAGACAACAAGCCAGTTGGGTTTATGGGTCTTTGGTAGGAGGTAGAAGTGTGCAGTGTGGGGTAAGGGAACTTTGGGTTTGGTGGCAGTGGATAGGAATGCTCTAGAGTTGATGAGGTCCAGCAATAGTGTCAGAGAGACAGTTTTCAGATGGCAAACTGGGGTTCTCTTCAAGGGGTAGGTATGAGGAGGTGTCTGAGAGTTGCCACCTGGCCTCAGCAAGGTAGTGGTCAGTGTGCCACACTACAATACCACCCCTTTTGCCTGCAGGTTTGATGGTAAGGTTGGGATTGGTGCAGAAAGAGAGGAGAGCAGTGGATATGGATCAACTGGAAAAATGGCAAGGGAATGGCAGATGAAATTTAACTCAGACAGCCCCCTTGGCCAGATCAAGCGAGTCCCATTTCCTTGTGCTTGGCTCATTCCCCTTTAACCCTTTCCTATGTACTGGGTACAGAGACACATGGAATTAATGCGGGCGAGTGAGATTAGTGTAGATTGACATAGACATGGTGGGCCAGGCAACTCCAGAACCAGTATCTGGGTTTCATAGCAGTGTGTATTTACAGTCACGTGCATTTACAGTCATGTGTGTTACAGGGCAGCTGAAAGCTCCTTCATTGATGTGCAGATTATGCATCACCTGAATTTGAGGGGCAGTTATTAACTCATTGATTCTATTATTTTCATGGCCTGTAACTAACATCGGACAGCTGTGAAAGGAATTGTTAACCATAGGTGGACCTCATGGTACTGCAGATGTCTGGAGTTGTGCTGATGTTCCCCTGTGACCATGTGGCTTTCTCCCCCATTCTTGATGATTGCTGGTTGCTTAATTGGCTTTGGTGTGGTTAAGCTGCAAAAGGAGCTACTGAGTGTATAAGGGAGAATAGGTTACAGAGCTACAGGAAGGGAGCAGGTATATCGGAAGCTCCAGTCATACTGAATCTGAAATGGAACTTGAGTGCTTGGTACAAAGCTTTTCCTCATTTGTGTTCCTACACCAGAGGAGGAGGGGCGAGATCTGAGCTGCGTGGTCGCCTCCATCATGCAGTTACTGCTGGATCCTCACTTCCGCACCACTCTCGGCTTCCAGAGCCTGATCCAGAAGGAGTGGGTTGCCGCTGGTTACCGCTTCCTGGACCGATGTAACCACCTCCACGATTCGGAGAAGGATGAGGTGAGCATTACGTGTTTCTATGTTCAGCTGCTGAGTACAGCAGAGTGAGGTTGGTGCCAGGAAACAGAAATCTACAGAATGGAATGAGTAGTGATAATCTTCCTGATCCTGTAACTGTCATAAAGTTACTCACCGCCAACACTCACAAAATGCTTCCCTGGCTTCTAACACCAGCAACAGATAGGAACCTTTATAAAGTGACTACTCCACCTGTAACACCAGCAACAGATCCTGTAAGTGTCACAAAGTGACTCCTCAGCCTGTATCGCCATCAACAGGTCCCAAAAATAGCATAAAGTGTCTCCCTGACCTGTAACACTAGCAACAACTCCTGTGCATGTCACAAAGTGACTCCCTGGTGTATAACACCAGCAATAGATCCTGTAACTCATAAAGTGAACAGGCGGATTAGTCACTTCATGACAGTTACTGGGTCTATTGGTTGTGTTACAGACCGAAGAGTCATTTTATGACAAGTACGGGATCTGTAACTGGCGTTACAGACCGAAGAGTTGCCTTATGACAATTATGGGATCTGTAACTGGCGTTACAGACCGAAGAGTCGCTTTATGACAATTACGGGATCTGTAACTGGTGTTACAGACCGAGGAGTCGCTTTATGACACTTACAGGATTTGTTGCTGGTGTTACAGTGGTTGTTTAAAGCACAGAACTAGTCTGGCTATTGTCAAACACTTATGTTGTATGTGCCCTACCAAGACTGAGGAGCGAGTTGAGCAATTTCTGTCTGTTCACTCGTTCTGGTTGCTGATCTCACCCCCTTGCATTCACTCAAGTACATCCCTCCCCTCCGTCACTGGCATATACAGGAGCACTGCCTAAAGGCAGCAGCATCAATCAGCAATCCACACCATCCAGGCCATGCCATTTTCTGGCCAGGAGGTCCCATACCATCAGGTTCAAGAACAGCTACTTCCCTTCAACCATTCACTTCTTGAACCGACTGGCAGAACCCTAATCACTACCTCAATACAACAACACTATGATCACTTTGCTCTGTTTTTTTTTAAATTCTAATTATGTGCTTTCTTGTATAATTTGTGAATAATTTATGTTTAATTAGTTTTCCTTGTGAATGCTGCTCATCTCATGTTATGTACCTGTGATGCTTCTGTCAGACTTAGTGAACACTACAGCACTACAGCACACTACCCTTCTGCCCATCTAGTCTGTGCTGAACCATTAATCTTAGTCCCATTGACCTGTACCTGAACCATAGCCCTTCATATCCATATACCTATCCAAATGTCCCTTAAATGTTGAAATCAAACCTACATCCATCACTTCCACTGGCAGCTCATTCTACTCTCTGACCACCTTCTGGGTGAAGAATCCCCTCATATTCCCCTTAAATATTTCACCTCTCAGCCTTAACCCATGACCTCTAGTTCTAGTCTCACTCAACCTCAGTAGAAAAATCCTGCTTGTATTTACCCTTTCTATACCCCTCATATATTTTGTATACCTCGGTCAAATCATCCCTCAATCATCTAGGTTCCAGGGAATAAAGTCCTAGCCTGTTCAGCATTTCTCTATACTCAGGTCTTTCAATTGTATTTACATCTTTCTTGTAGGTAAGTGACCAAAACAGGACACAATACTCCAAATTAGGCCTCACCAATGTCTTCCACAACTTCAACATAACATCCTAACTCCTGTACATTGATTTATGAAGGGCAATGTGCCAAAAGCTTTCTTTATGACTTCATCTACCTGTGACGCCACTTTCAACAAATTATGGATCTGTATTCCCAGATCAGTGCCCCACTGCTCACTGTGAAAGACACTGGTTGGTCCTACCAAAGTGCAACACCTCACACTTGTCTGCATTAAATTCCATCTGCCATTTTTCAGCCCCTTTTACCATCTGGTTCAGATCCCACTGCAAGCTTTAATGGTCTTTCTCACTGTCCAATACACCCCTCAATCTTGGTGTTATCAACAAATTTGCTGATATAGTTTAACTCAATCTTGGTGTTATCAACAAATTTGCTGATATAGTTTATCACAATATAATCCAGATTGTTGATTTCAATGGACCCAGCACCGTTCCCTGTGGCATACCACTAATCACAAGCCTTCACTCAGAGAGGTATAGTGCGCGTGACCTCGCTGCTTTGCCTCATATCTCTAGACTCTGTGTCTGTCTCCTGAGTTGTACAGATGTAAAAGATACATTTAAGACCTCCCTCATCTCTTTCTGCTACACTCTGATCTACCAAGGGACCATTTTTTCCCTTATCCTTTTGCTCTTAATTTATCTGCAAAAGCCTTGAAGATTCTCATTCACCTTGTCTGCTGGAGCAACCTCATCATCATCATCAGGTGCCGTGCCCAGTTTGAGCTTTGACTGCCATGGCCCACACACTCCTGTTTTGGGTCAAGTGGATCAATTCATTGGTATTCATTTCCAGTTCTCTGGCTGCTGTCTCCATCATCATTTGTCTTTGTCTTCCTCTTGCTTTCTTCTAACCATATAACAATTACAGCACGGAAACAGGCCATCTCGGCCCTTCTAGTCTGTGCCGAACTCTTACTCTCACCTAGTCCCACTGACCTGCACTCAGCCCATAACCCTCCATTCCTTTCCTGTCCATATATCTATCCAATTTAACTTTAATTGACAACAGTGAACCTGCCTCAACCACTTCTGCTGGAAGCTCGTTCCACACAGCTACCACTCTCTGAGTTCCCCCTCATGTTACCCCTAATCTTTTGCCGTTTTAACTCTCAACTCATGTCCTCTTGTTTGAATCTCCCCCATTCTCAATGGAAAAAGCCTATCCGCGTCAACTCTATCTATCCCCCTCATAATTTTAAATACCTCTGTTAAGTCCCCCCTCAACCTTCTACGTTCCAAAGAATAAAGACCCAACTTGTTCAACCTTTCACTGTATTTCAGTCTTTCCTGTAATTACCTTCCCTTCAATTTTTCCCTTAATTACCATGCATTCTAACTCCTCTTTCCTAATCACATGTCCAATGAAGTTATGTTGCCTTTTCATGATCTCACACATTATTTCTCTTTTTGTGTTTGCTCTGTTTATGACATCCTCGTTAGATATTCGTTTCGTCCATGATATTCTTTGCATCCTCCTCAAAAACCACATCTCTGCTGCTTCAATTCGTTTCCTCTTGTTACTAGATATTGTCCGACATTCTGAGCCATATAACATAACTGGATAAACGTAACATTTCAGTACTCTGAGGTGGGTTGTCATGCCTAGTTTAGTATTGGTCAGTATACTCTTCACTCTCATAAAGGTGTCTTTTACCATCCCTATTCTTCTTTTGATGTCTATGTTACACCTGCCATCTGATGTCACCCAGCTTCATTAAATAAATTAAATAAATCAGGGGAGAAAACACACCCTTGTCTAACGCCTCTCTTGATTTTCGTAAACTGACTCACTTCTCCATCTGTTCTTACAGCGGCAGTTTGTTCCCAGTACAGATTTCTGATTAGGTGGAGGTCTCTTGAATCTAGATCTAGAGTTTTCTGTAATATTTCAAATAACTTATTGTGCTTCACTTTATCAAATGCTTTTGTGTAGTTGATAAAACAAACAAACAAATCTTTTTGCACTTGAATAGCTCATTCTGATAGTATCCTCAACATCAATATTGCGTGTCTTGTACTTTTGTCTTTCACAAAACCACATTGTTCTTTATCTATTTCAGCTTGTATCTTACTTTGTTCTATTTGTTCTATTACTAACTCATCAGGACCTGCTGCCTCTCCTTTCTTCATCTTATGTACTGCATTACAAACTTCAGATTTTAAAATACTTGGGCCTTCAATGTTTTTCTTAATTTCTAGTTTTTCGCCTCGATCGTCTTCAAACAATTCCTGAATTGTTTGAAGACGATTGAGCCACAAACCAGTCTTCTGTCCTTGGACTCACTTTACACCGCACGCTGTCGGAGCAGAGCTGCCAGGATAATCAAGGACACGACCCACCCAGCCAACACACTTTTCGTCCCTCTTCCCTCCGGGAGAAGGCTCAGGAGCTTGAAGACTCATACGGCCAGATTTGGGAACAGCTTCTTTCCAACTGTGATAAGACTGCTGAACAAATCCCGAACCGGATCTGGGCCGTACCCTCCAAATATCCGGACCTGCATCTCGGTTTTTTTGCACTAACTTGCTTTTCATTTTTGTATTTTCTATTTATGATTTATAAATTAAATTTTTAATATTTACTATCGATTTGTAATCCAGAGAGCGGGATGCGCAGAATCAAATATCGCTATGATGATTGTACGTTTTAGTATCAATTATTTGGCGACAATAAAGTATAAAGAATATACTCAGGCCATCTGTTCATAATCTCATCTTTTTCCATGATAATGGTACCGTCCTTTGCTTTCAAACATTCACCTGAAGAACAGAGGAGCTTTTTACCAGTGATATTCTTGATTTGTTGATATAATAGGGATTCTTTCTACTTGCTCACATTCCTGCTTTAACCATTCTTCTTTGGCTTTTTGACATAAGCTTTTAACTTTTTTATCTAAGGACTTATATCCTGTAGGATTTGCTTTCTTCTGTCTCCTTTCTTCCATTAGATTTTTGATTTCATCTGTCATCCATTTATTCTTTGTGCTTTTAGGAATCACTGACTTTGCTGATTCTACCAAGGCATCCTTTAGACAGTTAAATTTCATTTCTACATGATTGCTATCATCTTCAATAGATTCTGTTTCTAGACTTTGAAGTTTATTCCTTACTTCAATTGTAAATTTTTGTCTTAAGTTTTCTTTAATTAATTGCAAGTAGTCAAGGGATTGTTCAGGTTTTTGCTTCTTTAGTTTTTTAAGTTTTACTTTTACATGACATACTACTGGATTATGGTCACTGTTACAGTCTGCACCTGGATATGTTTTGCATTGAGTCATTTGAGTTTCTAAATCTTTGGTTTATAGATAGATAGGTAGATAGATAGATATATATACTTCATTAATCCCGAGGGAAATTTGGTTTCGTTATAGCCGCACCTACCAAGAATAGAGCGTAAATATAGCAATACAAAAACCACAAACAATCAAACAACAAAATGCAAACTATGCCAGATGGAAAATAAGTCCAGGACCAGTCTATTGGCTCAGGGTGTCTGACCCTTCACGGGAGGAGCTGCACGTTCGATGGCCACAGGCAGGAACGACCTCCCGTGCCGCCAAGTGTTGAATCACGGTGGAATGTGGCCGAAGTCCAACAGTAAAAAGTTCAATATCCAGTCTGCAAACATGCTCCTCGATCGTAATATACCCTGGATTGCACCATCTGTTGCTAACCAGATCAGTAAGCACTGAACTCCTTTACGATTACCTCTCTCAGTGCACTTCCGGTCAGCCAGAACGGTGTTACCCACCAAACTCCTCTTCCCCAAAAGTCTGTGTTGTCTCGACCCAATCCTCTTTCCTCGGCTTTGTGATCCCCCTCTGTGTGTTTTTCTCCGGATTTCACACGGAAATAGTAATAAAGCCAATTTGATTTCTAGTGTTATCACCTGGACTTTTCCAGGTCCACAAGCATCTTGGATGGTTTTTAAAGTAGGTATTCATAATAACCTGATTATTCATCTTGCACCATTCTTCCAATTTCTCACCTCTTTCATTTCTTTCCCCTAGTCCAAATTTTCCTATGGAAACCTTGTCCTACTTTAGCATTTAGATCTCCCATGACAATATCTTGAGATCTGCATCCATTCTTTGCTTGTTCAAGCTCTTCATAGAATTTATCTATATCCTCATTTGTTCCATCTGTTGTTGGTGCATATACCTGTATAATCGCTAAATCAAATGGTTGTCCTCTGAATCTAACAAGGAGCACTCTTTCTGATATTGCCCAATGTCCTAAAACACTTTTTGCCATGTTTTCATCCATATGAATTCCTACTCCATTAGTATGGGATGTTCCAGAAGAATAAATTAGTGTTTTATTTCTATTCTGACAGGTTCCAGCACCTATCCAATGAACTTCGCTAATTCCCATGATGTTAATCTTTAGTCTTTACATTTTATTTATCACATTGTCCAATCTTCCTGCTTGATATAGGGTTCTTACATTCCAAGTGGCAATAATCTTCTTTGTGTGTTACTTGAATTTTATGAGCAGTAGCTTGATGACAGTCGGGGATCCCCTGCTGACCAGAATCAACCCTACCGAGCGAAGCATCTTCAGAATTGTCTTGAAGATCCTCTTGACGCTGTTGTTGTGAGATACATTTTGTGAGTTTGACCATGGTTTTCTTAGCAAATAGATTCTCGGAAACCTAGTATCTAGCAACGCCTACCGTTGGGCGAACTAAAGAAATCGCCATTTCTCTTCCCAAATGTTCATCCGCCTGTATTATAGCCGTTGACATTTGAGGTCCTAGCTCATCCGCCTTCTCCACTATAAGTTCAGTTACTGAACCTGCCGGATCTGCCACTGGCCTTCGCTCGTATCCTGAGCAGGAACCCTTGCAGATGCTACCGTTCCGGTTCAGAGCAGCTGTGGGAGCAATGAATCATTTTTCCCAAGGCTCTGAAAGTCCCCAATCAGAGCCTCATCACCGCTTGCAGTTTAGAGTCATATCTAGGATGAGGAGCAACCTCATGACACCTTTTAACCCTCCTGATTTCCTCAAGTGTTCTCTTGCATTTCTTATACTCAAGTACCTTGTTTGTTCCTGCCTGCCTATACCTGCTCTGCACCTTCTTCTTTTTCTTAACCAGGGGCTCGATATCTCTCAAATACCAAGGTCCCCTAAACCAGTTATTGTCTTTTATTCCCACAGGCACATACAAGATTTGTACTTCCAAAATTTCACTTTTGAAGGCCTCCCACTTACAAAGTACACCTTTGCCAGATAACAGCATTTCCCAATCTACACTTGCTGGATCCTTTCTGATATCATCAAAACTGGCCTTTCTCCATTTTAGAATCTCAACCTGAGGCACATACCTATCCCCTTTCATAATTACCTTGAAGCTAATGGCATTATGATCACTAGATGCAAAGCTCAAAGTACGTTTATTATCAAAGTCTGTATACTATATACAATCTTGAGACTCGTCTCCTCACAGGCAGCCACAAAACAAAAAAAAAATCCAATAGAACCCATTTAAAAACACTCAACATACAGAGAGGAAAAAAAAACAAATTGTGCGATCAATAAAAGTAAGCATTCAGAACTGAAGTTGACGAAAGTCAGTCCACAGCCATGAAACCAGCACAGTCGAATCAGGTGCCCATTAGTTGCAGGCAGAGCAGAACAATTCAGCGCAGAGAACTGACGAAGCAGCGAGCTGAACAAGCCCATCACTCCGCCATCCCCCGCTGTCCCAACACTGGCCTGCTGCTTAAATCGTCCAAAGCTTGGCTTGTTGCTCATTGCCCGCTCTTGGACCCTGACCCTGCTGCTTTGATTCGGCCCGGCGCTCAAACTGATCAAACCTCAGGTCTTTCTTCGTTCTTGGGCCTGGGCTCCGCCTCAACTCTTCTTCGCCTCAGCTCTGCTGCACTGAGTTGCCCCCAAGTCTGCTGCAGCAACGGCCGAACATTGGCTCATGTCTGGGCTAAGCCGCCCCAATTCAGCCCATAAACACCAGACCACAACCATCCTGCACCTTTCAGACTTCAGTTCACACCACAACAGTGCCAGAATGTACAGGCAGTTCAAAATCTCAACACCAAAAGGGAAGTTGCAGGCTATTGATTGCAGTGAATGTTTACCAGAAAAGGTGTGAGTAATAAAGTAGTTACTTCTGTTTGCTACTGAGCTTCGTCAGTGCCATCTTAAACCAAGCTGGACCTTCTACAAAATCTTCTGTCCACTGCTGTCTCATTCCCTGATGGGTCGAATATCACACTCTTTCTAGTTAGCACTTCTACACACTGATTAAGGAAACTTTCCTCAACACATTTGACAAACCCTTTCCCATCCAGCTCTTTTAAATATGGGAGTCCCAGTCAATATGTGGAAAGTTAACACCTCCTGTAACAACCTTATGTTTCTTGCAACAATCTGTCATTTCTCTAAATCCTAAAGACTGTGGAGTGGTCTATAATATAATCCCATCACCTTTCTTACACCTCAGTTCTATCTCTAAAGCCTCTCTAGCAGTCTGTGACTCGTGATGCTACGCCCCCTTTAATCCCTCCCACTTTGTCACATTTAAAACACCAGAATCACAAAACATCGACCTTAAGTTGTGTTCCTTTTGGATTTATTAAACTCATTAAATTATCAATGATTGAAGAACACTTGCCCTTGGTTCAGACTCAATCAGTTTTATTACCATATAGTGAAATTGGTTGTTTTGTGGCAGCAGGCCAGTGCAGTGCATGACATAAAATCACTAAAAAAGTAAATAGATCTATAATTAGAACAAAATAACAATAAGGCATCGCGGACCATTCACGAATCTGCTGGCTAAGGAGAAGAACTATTCCTTAAAACAATAATTGTGGGTCTTGAGTCTCCTTTACCTCCTTGCTGAAGGTTGTAATAAGAAAAGGGCATGTCGCGAATGGTGAGGGATTTGATGATGAATGGATGCCACCTTTTTGAAACACTTCCTTTTGAATTTGCCTTGATGCTGAGGAGATTAGTGCTCATGATCCTTTTAACATCTGCCGGACGATGCTGAGGATGTTCTGTGAGTCTGTGGTGGCCAGTGCTATCATGTTTGCTATTGTGTGCTGGGGCAGCAGGCTGAGGGTAGCAGACATCAACAGAATCAACAAACTCATTCGTAAGGCCAGTGATGTTGTGGGGATGGAACTGGACTCTCTCACGGTGGTGTCTGAAAAGAGGATGCTGTCCAAGTTGCATGCCATCTTGGTCAGTGTCTCCCCTCCACTACATAATGTACTGGTTGGGCACAGGAGTACATTCAGCCAGAGACTCATTCCACCGAGATGCAACACAGAGCGTCATAGGAAGTCATTCCTGCCTGTGGCCATCAAACTTTACAACTCCTCCCTTGGAGGGTCAGACACCCTGAGCCAATAGGCTGGTCCTGGACTTATTTCATAATTTACTGGCATAATTTACATATTACTATTTAACTATTTATGGTTTTATTACTATTTATTATTTATGGTGCAACTGTAACGAAAACCAATTTCCCTCGGGATCAATAAAGTATGACTATGACAATGATGGAGCTGGGTGAGTTTTCGACCCTCTGCAGCTTTTTCTGATCCTCCATACCAAGTGAGAATGCAGTCAGTCCGAATGCTCTCCATGGTATATCTGTAGAAATTTACTAGAGTCTTCGGTGACGTTCAAGATCTCACATATGAAATATAGCTGCTGTTATGCTTTCTTTGTGATTGCATCAATATGCTGGGCTCAGGATAGATCCTCAGAGATGTTGATGCCCAGGAACTTAAAGCTGCTCACCTTTTCCGCTTCTGACCCCTCAATGATGACTGGTGTGTGTGCCCTTGTCTTACCTTCTTGGAGTTCACTTAGCCCTACTGATGTTGAATGCAGTATGTTGTTGCGACACCGCTCCTGAGACTTTGAGATTTGGGGTGAGACGGTCAATTGTTGCTGTTCTCCTTTAACAGTGCAACTGTGTCAAGTTCTTTATGTACCAACAGTGTCCGCTCTTCTTGCTCTTCCTGGATTGTGTGTGGCAGTTACTGCAGCAGTTCCCAGCTGCCTTTGAGTTCACTGAGACCTACCTGACGGTGTTATATGACAGCTCGAGGATACCCCTGTTTGGGACCTTCCTTTTCAACAGCCAACACCAACGGATGCAGCAGAGCCAGGTGCGTGAACTGGGTTTTCCTGGTACTCCCCTTCATCTTGGGTGTCCCAGTGAAACTTTCCTTCAGGTCCACACTGTTGTTGAGATAACAGTACTCCTGGGAGATGTTGACTGAAATGCAGTTCCAGAGGCCTAGTGACTACCCACAGGCATTAGGGGATGGAGCATACAACATTATGTCACAGTACAGGCCGTTTGGCCCATGATGTTGTGCTCACCTTTTAACCTACTTTAAGATCAATCTCACCATATGACTGGAGCCGATTTAGGCTATTTGGCCCATCGAGTCTGCTCTGCCATTCTATCATGGCTGATCTCCCCATCCCCACACGGGGAGGGAATCACTGTGGAACTGGTGACTGACAGCCTGTCCACTGACTGTAAAGCTGAAGGCACCACAGAGGCAGGACCGCCCCCCCCCCCTATATAGCCCTCCATTTTTTTTTTTATCATTGCTGTGTATACCTAGAGGCTCTTAAATGCCCCAGTGTATCTGCCCCTACCACCACCCCTGGCAGGATGTTCCACCACTCTGAGTGAAAAGCTTACCTGACATTCTCCTATACTTTACTTCAATCACCTTAAAATTATGCTCCTTCATATTAGCTGTTGCCACCCTGGGAAAAGTCTTTGCTGTCCACTCCATCCATGCCTCTAATATCTAGTAATTCTCTATCAAGTTGCCTCTCAGCCTCCTCCGCTCCAAGCTCACTCAACCTTTCATTGTCATCCAAGGTTGCCTACTTTTGCATTTTCTGCTTTTCACTCATTGCAGAAAATTCTGGCCCTGAAACCTTTTTAAATGACTCCTATTTGTCAGATGGTGTCTCACGCACAAGTTTCTGCTCCTAATCGTCTCTTTCACTGTCAAGGTGAGCCTTCCCCCAGGTTAGGACCAAAACTTGAGAAGCACCTTCACCTTGCTGTAACTGTGTGGAACCCCACAGAATTATGGTCAGTCGTACTCCCCACTGACAACTCTAACACCTACCTGGTTTCATTTCTGAAGATACTGTCAAGTGCCCCTCCCCTTTCACTGGAAAACTTGATGATTGCCTCAGTCAGAATATCAAGTATTTATATTTTGAATTGTGCTAGATGTGCAGCAATTGCGAAATTTATTCTCTTTCTTGGCAGGATTTTGCTGCAAATGGGAATCTTCAGTGTGAAGGGAAGAACCTTGAGTTTCCTTCTGTGTGGAACTGGTCTCTGCAGTTCACGGCCAAGGATCTGACTCTCTTCAACAACCCTCTGTACGTCGGCAAAAGTGTCAGCTGTGTGCAGAATGGGACAATCAAATCCTTCAAGAGAGCCAAGGTGAGAGAGCCTGCGAGTTGTTAACTTCTCATGTGGTTTCTGAGAGATCACTTCTCAGCTCTGGATGCTCCTTCCGTACATCCTGGGAGGATTTCTTTTTGTTCAATGTGGTTGATCAGCTGTTTAGACAAACATATTTTCCCATTTTTGGTATCACTCAGACCCCAAAGACAACTTATAACAATGGCTCTACCTCCATCCGCAGTGTTACTATGTTCTGTTCGTCTGATGCCTAAATCTGTGTCTGAGTTTCTGTTACTTGCATGTGTGCTCAACCTGAATGTTGCTCAGAAGCCTGCTCCTGCTCCTTCATCTGTTAGCCCTGGAATTACTGATGAACACTTACCTTTGCTTAATGACTGATTTGGTTTTTAATTCTCACCCTTTCCAAATCTCATGTGCTGCTGCCTCTGTGACCCTTTCAGCTTTTACAGTCCTTTGTCTCCACTCCACCCTCAATGGACAGGCTGTCGGTCACCAGCTCCACAGTGATTCCCTCCCTAAAGCTCTTGGCTTCTCTTTCTTGTAGACACTTCTTGAACCCTTCCTTTTTGACCAAGCTTGTAGTTCCTGCCCTGTGTGCCTCAGCATTAATGTTGTTTGAGTATCACCCCTGACAAGAGGTGGTTTACCAACTAAAGGCTATCAAAACATAAATAATCAAAATATTCAAGACACTCCAAGAGCTCAGGTGCTTTGTGAGAAATTACTGGTCAGCATGTTCCTTTAAAGTGAAGGGCAAAGCTGACAAGATTAGAAACATAGGGTGAGGCGGGGTATGGAGACTCAGGTCAAGAAAAAGAGGCATATTTCAGATTTACACAACCTAGATCAAGCAAATTCCTTGATGTGTTTAGGAGGTATAGGAGTACGCTTATGAGAGATAGTAGGAAGGCAAAAAGAAGATTGGAGTTGGCTTTAGCAGATCAGATAAAGGAGATCTCTAAGAGATTGGTAAGTTCTATTATGAGTAAAAGGGAAACAATGTGGCTGTCAGGAGGAAAAGGAGATGGCAATGGCAAGCTGTAAAAGGAATATTTCTATTCTGTATTTATTGTGGAAATTATGGAAGCTGAGGAACTAAAGAGAAAGAATAGGAATATTTTGGAAGATACCAGACGGTTCACAAAACTAGCCCCATTGTAGAAGAGGCATATTAAGTTTAAAAAATCCCCAAGACCTGACCAAGTACATGGGGTACATGTCCACAGATCCCTGAAAGTTGCCTCACAGGTAGATAGGGTAGTTAAGAAAGCTTATGGGGTGTTAGCTTTCATAAGTCGAGGGACGGAGTTTAAGAGTCGCGAGGTAATGATGCAGCTCTATAAAACTCTGTCTCGGCCACATTTGGAGTACTGTGTCCAGTTCTGGTCACCTCACTATAGGAAGGATGTGGAAGCATTGGAAAGGGTACAGAGGAGATTTATGCGGATGCTGCCTGGTTTAGAGAGTATGGATTATGATCAGAGATTAAGGGAGCTAGGGCTTTACTCTTTGGAGAGAAGGAGGATGAGAGGAGACATGATAGAGGTGTACAAGATAATAAGAGGAATAGATAGAGTGGATAGCCAGCGCCTCTTCCCCAGGGCACCACTGCTCAATACAAGAGGACATGGCTTTAAGGTAAGGGGTGGGAAGTTCAAGGGGGATATTAGAGGAAGGTTTTTTACTCAGAGAGTGGTTGGTGCGTGGAATGCACTGCCTGAGTCAGTGGTGGAGGCAGATACACTAGTGAAGTTTAAGAGACTACTGGACAGGTATATGGAGGAATCTAAGGTGGGGGCTTATATGGGAGGCAGGTTTTGAGGGTCGGCACAACATTGTGGGCCGAAGGGCCTGTGCTGTGCTGTACTATTCTATGTTCTATGTAAGTGTACCCTAGGCCAATAGTGGTGAATCTCTTCGTCTGCCCAAATTGGCATTAATCTTCTAAAAAAAGGTATTTTGTGATTTTGAACAGGGATGATAGTTGATCAATGAATTAGTAACAACAATTATGGCCTTTTTTAAGGAAAAAAGATGAACACTGTTGGTTAATTATCTATATTAATTGTATTACTATTAATAAAAGTATAACGAAGCCAGAAATAAATTAAGCATTTTAGAAAATCTGTTCAAAAATTATTAATCTTTTAAAAAGACAATTGATAAAGTAATGTGATTCCTAAATAGTATTTTTGTTAGAACAGTTTACTGTCCAAATACTGATGTGTCTATGAAGATTTCAAAACGTATCATCCAACGTCAAGTACTCTCCAACTGCCTAGCTGGCGTCAAACCAGCACGGGACATATCTCAACACTCTCGAAATGTAGAAGAGTAATCCACTGCTTCTTTGGCAGGAAAGATAATCATTAGATAGCTTTGTATTATGGGTGGGGGTTTAAAGAAAATCAAGGGGCGTCACTGCATGCTGTGTGCCGACAAAATTTTTGCATGCCATGGGTTCACCACCGCTGTGGGTTCTGGAGGTAGTTGGTGAGAGAGGTGAGTGGATTCAGTCTGCAGACTAAAGGTGGGGAGATATGGAGGAGGTCATTTGCACAAGGTGGGAGGCAGGAGGAGTGAGTGAGATTGGAAGGGGAATCACATTCCTCTCCACTGCTCACTGCAGGAATGCAGATAAGTAACTTTTTATTTTATGCTTAATTCTTACCAGAAAAGTTCTTCATCCTCCATCTACTCTGTGTACACTGTGAAGAATGGACGACTGAGTGACCAGCCTGATTTCTTCCCACGCAAGAACTCGACGATACAAAGACCAAATCTTGACTTGGCAGAGCTGAACGAGAGCCACGATCGACACATGGAACGCTACTTCAGGGACTGGCTCTCAAAGCCCTTGGACCTGCACGGACTGCTCTTGCCGTACCTCAGCAGCCCACATACTCAGCTGTGGAGGCAGTGTTACCTCCGCTGGATTCCTGAGGCTCAGATCACCAATGGAGGCTTCATCAGTGCTTTTCACCAGATCTCAGTACTGGCTAACGACATTGAAGCACTCCAGCAACGCCTTCGGCAGTACAACAGTGAACCTCTGCTCTCAGACGCTCCACAGGACAAATGCAGGATGTACTTCCGGGCTGAGGATTTCACCGAAACACCAGGGACACCAGACTATTTCTCCTCATCCTTTCCCTTCTCTCCCATTGGGAATCTCTGTCGACAGAGCATTCTGGGAACGCCACTAAGCAAATTCCTGCTAACTGGTGCCAAAATGTGGCCTTCTACGGAAACCCTGGCCAATGAAGACTGACGATCCCAGGGTGATGGACACTTGACACCAAAGGCCAAAAGCTAAATCTAATCAAACTGAAACTGAGGACCCATGAAAATAATTATCTTAGATATTTGCACAGAGGAAAGGGATGAAGAAGGAACCACTTACTGTAAAGATAGGATGTCCCTCGGGTGTTCTATAAATCCGCTGAAGTAACAATTGTAAACATAACCTGCCTCCTTTTCGTCTGACCTGACACCCCAGTGTTAAGCGTTGGATAGTGGTTTGAGCACAAGGTTTAAATCTGGGGCCCAGTCTAAACAAATTCAAAGTCTGCTTGGCTAGAATAAGTATCTCAACAAAAGAAATCTTGCACTATTTGTAAACTCACTGGGTGCCTGAAATACAAAGCATTTTGCAGCACTAATACCCTCTCCCTAGTGGCCACGTGTGCCTGTACAGTTTACATAAATTTTAAGAAATGTTATTCCTGTAAAAATTATTCTTGTATATTGAAAGAGAGAACTTCTGATCAGGTTGAATTTGAGTACTGTTCTGTGGAGATTGTCTGATCACCCGAATCCCCATGGTCTCGAGACATAGACTTTCTGGAGCTACAGGCCTTGGAGGAACATTCACCTCAACGTTATTTTAGCCAGCAGTGCCTCTCGAAGTTTTACTTCTCACAGCAGCTCATCAAACAGCACCGTGCGTACTGGGACATTCACAGTTAACGAATGATACCTGAAATACAGAACTTTGAATATTTAACGTCAGAGCTTAAGCACTCCAACGATTGTTCCCACGACCCTATGCACTCTGACGTAACACAGTCCCCAGGTACTGACCCTGGTGTACCAATTCTCCACAATGTACAGCCCCTGGTGTACTGATTCTCCCCAGGGTACAGTCTCTGATGTACCACCTCTCTCAGGGGTACAGTCAGTAGAGGTATCAACTCTCCCTGGGTACAGTCCCTAGGGGTACTGACTATCCTCACATTTGAAGCTTAACTCTTGAAACTTTAAGTGCCTGACTTTTGAAACTCTGACTGTTGTAAACACACTTGTGACAATGTTTGATGTAATTTTTTCCATGTTGCATTATAGCAGTGTGATATGGAAGGCAATGCAACTCTTGAACTGACTACTAAAAGAATTCCTGTTTGAGTGGCTGAACTTTAGAACTTACACAGGGCAATGGTATCTAAACTAGATTTTAAAGCAGTCTCATTAAAGCTGCGAGCTCAGGCCAGCCCTTCTGTGTTGAGAATAATCCAGCTGCCGTTCCACAAAATGGGTACTGTCTTCATTCCTAGCAGTGCGCATCAACCCATTTATGATTAACAGCAGTCTCAGTTATCTTCAGTGAATCAACATGGGAAATTTGTGGGGTTGAGGGTGAACTAACTGTGAGGAAGGATCCGAAAGCTCATTGTATAGCAGTGAGCTGTGGGCTCTGTATGTCTTCAGTAAATGTATGAATCCTGGATTCCACAGATTCCTATTGAACGTATGCTAGCTAGCTGAAATCGCACAAATAGGCATTGAACTCCTTAGGTTTTGCCATAAATGCAGCAGGATTGGGTACTAAAGGCTGCTTAGATCAGGAGAAAGGAAAGCAATGAGTTGGGAAATCTCTTGCTTATTAAATGCAGGTCTGTCAGACTCCAGCCCAAACATTAACCAGGCTTCTGTCTTTCAAATGCTGCTCTTCAATAGAATTTGCACTTTATCCTTACTAATTACCAGCCCCTGGTGTACCAACTCTCCCTGTGGTTACTGCCTTTTAACCCTTGTTAGGACATGCTCTGATAACTGCTGTAGTTCTTTTATAATCCTCCATGTCCTCACGAGAAACTGTGGCTGAATGAAACCCAGTGAACTGATGTGGAAGATTAATTCTGCTTCATCTGGAATCCACAGCCAGATTCTCTCTCAGTACAATCATAACATTCTTCACATTTCCCAAAACAACATTGAAGTAGGTTCTGAACATTTAAAAGAAGAGGAAAATACTGGACAAGCAGCATCTGCAGAGTGTGGTGGAGAATTTGGGCCTGGCCATTTCGCCAAACAACAGCAAAATCACCAAAAATTGTGTTTAACTCTGATCAGTCTTCACCACTGGAAGGAACTGGTTTTGTTAGTTTTGAGTTTAGTTTAAATTCTTCCACAACACTGTGGTCTGCTTTTAAATTAAATCATTTGCAGCTTCTGATAAGTCTCCTTACAGTAATTTATTTACAGCCATTTGCTTAGTGTTATTCTGTTGCACAAGGGGATATACCATTTAAGATACATGAAACATTTATATCCTGCTCCTGTATCAGCCCCTGTGATAAAATCTCCAGCTAGATCTATTCTGGAAAACTCAGCATGAGGGTCCTAATTGCCCTCAGCCAGAATTTTTAAAAAAACAAAACTACCAGCAACATTTGAATAGAGAATGTGATAAAGTGTTTCTGCAAAATGTTCATTAAAATCCACTTGCTTTGATCAGTTTTTGCAGTGTTTCATACCCTTTAGCTCGAGTCTTATGGACATTATTCATAAATAACTGGACCATTTTCAGAAGCTCAGATGCAAAAAACCTGGGAGCTGTGCACATCCCTGGACAGGAGCGTTACTGATCTACTGTAGTTTAGGCATATTAACTCCAGTACAGACCAGTAAATGAAATATTCCTAGTAGACTGTCAGTCTGTATTTGCATTTTTAATTAAATCACATTTTCTACCATCTATATCCCAGAGTGTGTTATACAGTGGCCTTGAGACAGGGGCCCAAGCAAAACTGCAAAAGGATATGACAGCACACAGGATATCAGCAATTGGGGGCTTAAGGACAGTCTGAGCTGTCCGCGGACAGCTGCGACTGGCCGCTTCCAGGACAGTCTGAGCTGCCCGCGGACAGCTGCGACTGGTTGCTTCCAGGACAGTCTGGGCTGCTCGCAGACAGCCGGGACCAGTCGCTTCCAGGACAGTCTGAGCTGCCCGCAGACGGCCGGGACTGGCCGCTTCCAGGACAGTCTGAGCTGCCTGCGGACGGCTGGGACCGGCTGCTTCCAGCATTCTCAGCAGGTGAGGAATTGCCAAGTCTAGGATGTGCTACTGAATGTTGGCACTTCTGCCTTTCCCACCCATCACTTGATTTCCATGGAGTCTCAAGAGGTCAACCCTATCCTCTTAGAATTCCCTGGCAATATACTGAGCATGCAGGTGTAAGGTGAGAGAGGAAAGATAGAACATAGAAAACCTACAGCACAATACAGGCCCTTTGGCCCACAAAGTTGTGCAGAACATGTCTCTACCTTAGAAATTACTAGGCTTACCCATAGCCCTCTATTTTTCTAAGCTTCATCTACCTATCCAAAAGTCTCTTAAAAGACCCTATCGTATCTGCCTCCATCATGGTTGCCGGCAGCCCATTCCACACACTCACCACTCTCTGAGTAAAAAACTTAACCCTGACATTTCCTCCGTACCTTCGCCCCAGCACCTTAAACCTGTGTCTTCTTGTGGCAACCATTTCAGCCCTGGGAAAAAGCCTCTGACTATCCACATGGTCAATGCCTCTCATCATCTTATATACCTCGATCAGGTCACCTCTCATCCTCCGTCGCTCCAAGGTGAAAAGGCTGAGTTCACTCACCCTGTTTTCATAAGGCATGCTCCCCAAGCCAGGCAACATCCTTGTAAATCTCTGCACCCTTTCTATGGCTTCTACATCCTTCCTGTAGTGAGGCGACCAGAACTGAGCACAGTACTCCAAGTGAGGTTTGACTAGGGTCCCAAATAGCTGCAACATTACCTCTTGGCTCCTAAAGTCAATTCCACGATTGATGAAGGCAAATTGATGTATGCCTTCCTAACCACAGAGTCAACCTGCACAGCTGCTTTGAGCGTCCTATGGACTCGGACCCCAAGATCCCTCTGAGCCTCACACTGCCAAGAGTCTTACCATTAGTACTATATTCTGCCATCGTATTTGACCTACCAAAATGAACCATTTCACACTTACCTGGGTTGAACAGATTTAAAAGGAACACGTGGGACAACTTTTATAAGACCATAAGCCCGTAAAATAAAGGAGCAGAACTAAGCCATTTGGCCCACTGAGTCTGCTGCACCATATCTGATCCAATTTTCCCTCTCAGCCCCAACCTCTTCCTCCTTCCCCTATTCTTTCATGCCCGACTAATCAACCTCTGCCTTAAATATACTGTACATAAAGACTTGCCTCCACAGCTGCTTGTGGCAAAGAATTCCACTGTTACATACCGTAATGTTTTAGAAATAAACCAGCAGCAAGACATTTCACACTGAGTCGGGTTTTAATGTTTAAATCATCTTTATTAGTATCTACTTATAATATCATAATTTATCCCCAAGATAAACAAATGTTAACAGTGTTATATGTGTAATATAGCTTCCAAGCTAAGTTAAGCTTGGGGAAACAAAGCTTAGAGTCTTGAGATGGTAAAGTAGGAAAGTTCAGTTCATCCATGGAAGGAATAATGGGAGAGAGATATTTGTAATCCAGAGTGAATCGTAGAGAGAAGGCAATTACGTCGAATTCCACAGGTTCCACGATGGTAATTAATGAATATCAGTTGTCAAAGTTCCTCTGTCGAGCCATTCCAAATCCACATACTAATTACCACCAGAGTGATCTGTCACAGGGATGTCATCTTCAAAGGGGTTACCATATAATGTACCCAGGCAAGGGTTAACTTCAAGTGGTCCCACAGGACATTCCTTAATCCACTCCTATGGATTATACGAAATGACAGCCACACATTCGATGTGCACTGGATTGATAATCAACCCACCCTTGTGGGTATAGCAGAGTTCCAAAACCCCAGCTTGGACAAGCTGGAGCTGCTACTCTTTTCCAGGTGCGTGTGTGTGTGTGTATATATATATATATATCTCCCTCCCTCCCTCCCTCCCTTCCTTCCAACTGTGACTGTGGCCTTGTTTTAAAGGTAAACAAGCTGCGAGTCAGTCAGTGAACAACATCATAGTATGTAAACACGAGGAATTCCGCAGATGCTGGAATTTCAAGCAACACACATCAAAGTTCCTGGTGAACGCAGCAGGCCAGGCAGCATCTCTAGGAAGAGGTACAGTTGACGTTTCAGGCCGAGACCTTTCATCAGGACTGTCTGAAAGAAGAGCTAGTAACAGATTTGAAAGTGGGAGGGGGAAAGGGAAATCTAAAATGATAGGAGAAGACTGAAGAAATTACAGATGGGGAGCAGTGAGAGATGGTTTCACTGAACTCTCATCGAAGAGAAGATTTGGTTGGAGGAACGCCAGAGAAAGCAGGATCTCCCAGTGGCCACACGTTTTAATTCCACATCCCATTCCCATTCTGATATGTCTATCCATGGCCTCCTCTACTGTAAAGATGAAGCCACACTCAGGTTGGAGGAACAACACCTTATATTCCGTCTGGGTAGCCTCCAACCTGATGGCATGAACATTGACTTCTCTAACTTCCACTAATGCCCCACCTCCCCCTCGTACTCCATCCGTTATTTATTTATATACACACATTCTTTCTCTCTCTCTCCTTTTTCTCCCTCTGTCCCTCTGACTATACCCCTTGCCCATCCTCTGGGTTTTCCCCCCCTCCCCCTTTTCCTTCTCCTGTCCCATGATCCTCTCATATCCCTTTTGTCAATCACCTGTCCAGCTCTTGGCTCCATCCCTTCCCCTCCTGTCTTCTCCTATTATTTTGGATCTCCCCCTCCCCCTCTCACTTTCAAATCTCTTACTAGCTCTTCCTTCAGTTAGTCCTGACGAAGGGTCTCGGCCCGAAACGTCAACTGTACCTCTTCCTAGAGATGCTGCCTGGCCTGCTGCATTCACCAGCAACTTTGATGTGTGTTGCAACAACATCATAGTCCTGCCTCACTGAAGTGTTATTTTAAAGTGACCTGTGGGTTCATAACACTTCCCCCCAAAAAGGAAAATTGTAACTGCAAACTACAGTATGTAAAACAATACATGTCTGGTTACCATATAACACATTGCAGAAACATATACAAATACCAGATTCTACTTCACTATTAAAAATACATTGCAAGCTTAACATCTAGAAAGACAATCAGCAATTACATTATCTTTGCCTTTAATGTGAGTTATCATAAGATCAAATTCCTGCAAAGTCAGACTACACTTTAACAGCCTTCTGTTTTTGTCCTTCATCTCACTCAAAAACACCAATGGATTATGATCTGTGTAAACCACAAGTGGTTTCTGAGCTGGGCAAACACAAACATCGAAATGCTGCGAAGCTAAAATAAGTAACAACAATTCTCTCTCGATGGTAAAATAATTTCTTTGATGCTCATTGAATTTCCTTGAAAAGTAAGCTACAAGATGTTCAATCATTCTTTTGTAATAACCTGCAGCTTCATCACTGGCATCCACAGCCACAGAGAATGGCTTTGTAAAATCAGGTACTCGGAGTACAGGTTGATGACATAAAATGGCTTTTAACTGATCAAATGCCTTCTTTCAAGGTTCTGTCCAAACAAACTTTTCACCCTTCCTCAGGAGGTTAGTCAAAGGAAGAGCAATATCAGCAAAGTTCTTACAGAACTTACGATAATATCCAACCATTCCCAGAAATCTTCGGAAAGCCTTTTTCCCAGTTGGAATGGGAACTTCAGGAATTGCCAAAACATGAGCTAACTCAACTTGACCTACCACATAAACAAGATGGGTCACAGTGGCGTGGCTAAATTCACACTTAGCTAAGTTAACTAAGGTTGGCCTTCAAAACTGCTGGAGTCAGTTATCAAGGATGTGATAACAGCACATTTGGAAAGCGGTGAAATGATTGGACAAAGTCAGCATGGATTTGTGAAAGGAAAATCATGTCTGACGAATCTCATAGAATTTTTTGAGGATGTAACTAGTAGAGTGGATAGGGGAGAACCAGTGGATGTGGTATATTTGGATTTTCAGAAGGCTTTTGACAAGGTCCCACACAGGAGATTAGTGTGCAAACTTAAAGCACACGGTATTGCGGGTAAGGTATTGGTGTGGGTGGAGAGTTGGTTAGCAAACAGGAAGCAAAGAGTGGGAATAAACGGGACCTTTTCAGAATGGCAGGCGGTGACTAGTGGGGTACCGCAAGGCTCAGTGCTGGGACCCCAGTTGTTTACAATATATATTAATGACTTGGATGAGGGAATTAAATGCAGCATCTCCAAGTTTGCGGATGACACGAAGCTGGGTGGCAGTGTTAGCTGTGAGGAGGATGCTAAGAGGATGCAGAGTGACTTGGATAGGTTGGGTGAGTGGGCAAATTCATGGCAGATGCAATTTAATGTGGATAAATGTGAAGTTATCCACTTTGGTGGCAAAAATAGGAAAACAGATTATTATCTGAATGGTGGCCGATTAGGAAAAGGGGAGGTGCAACGAGACCTGGGTGTCATTATACACCAGTCATTGAAAGTGGGCATGCAGGTACAGCAGGCGGTGAAAAAGGCGAATGGTATGCTGGCATTTATAGCGAGAGGATTTGAGTACAGGAGCAGGGAGGTACTACTGCAGTTGTACAAGGCCTTGGTGAGACCACACCTGGAGTATTGTGTGCAGTTTTGGTCCCCTAATCTGAGGAAAGACATCCTTGCCATAGAGGGAGTAAAAGAAGGTTCATCAGATTGATTCCTGGGATGGCAGGACTTTCATATGATGAAAGGCTGGATGAACTAGGCTTATACTCGTTGGAATTTAGAAGACTGAGGGGGGATCTGATTGAAACGTATAAAATCCTAAAGGGATTGGACAGGCTAGATGCAGGAAGATTGTTCCCGATGTTGGAGAAGTCCAGAACGAGGGGCCACAGTTTGAGGATAGAGGGGAAGCCTTTTAGGACCGAGATTAGGAAAAACTTCTTCACACAGAGAGTGGTGAATCTGTGGAATTCTCTGCCACAGGAAACAGTTGAGGCCAGTTCATTGGCTATATTTAAGAGGGAGTTAGATATGGCCCTTGTAGCTACGGGGGTCAGGGGGTATGGAGGGAAGGCTGGGGCGGGGTTCTGAGTTGGATGATCAGCCATGATCATAATAAATGGCGGTGCAGGCTCGAAGGGCCGAATGGCCTACTCCTGCACCTATTTTCTATGTATGTTTCTATGTAAAAGCTTTTCAAGCAACTCTTCCACTGCAGAGATATGAGCTTCCCAAGTGTCATTTCCCGCAACTAAATCATCAATATAAGCATCTGTATGTTTTAAATCTTGAATTACAGAATTAATCATTCTCTGAAATGTTCCTGGAGCATTTTTCATTCCAAACAGCAGAACATTGTATTCATACAACCCAGAAGATGTCACAAACGTAGAAATGTCTCTACCTCTATCTGTCAATGGAACACATCAGTATCCTTTCAACAGATCAATCTTTTTAAAGAACTTAGCTTTTCCAACTTTGTCTATGCAATCATCCACCCTAGGGATGGGACAAGCATCTGTTTTTGTTACAGCATTCACCTTTCTATAATCAGTGCAAAACCTAATACTACCATCTGGTTTAGGCACAATAACGCAAGGTGAATTCCAATGTGAATTCAAAGGCTGAATAATACGATTTTCAGCATATATTCAATTTCTTGTTCAGCCAATTTACATTTTTTCACATTCATGCGATAGGGGTGTTGTTTAATAGGCTTGGCATTCCCCACATCTACGTCACATGATGTGACTATGGTTCGATTCGGGACCATAAGACAAAGGAGTAGAAGTAGACCATTCGGCCCATCGAGTCTGCTCCGCCATTTTATCATGAGCTGATCCATTTTCTCCTATTTAGTCCCACTCCCCCACCTTCTCACCATAACCTTTGATGCCCTGGCTACTCAGATACTTATCAATCTCTGCCTTAAATACACCCAATGACTTGGCCTCCACTGCCACCCGTGGCAACAAATTCCATAGATTCACCACCCTCTGACTAAAAAAATTTCTTCGCATTTCTGTTCTGAATGGGCGCCCTTCAATCCTTAAGTCATGCTCTCTCATACTAGACTCACCCACCATGGGAAACAACTTTGCCACATCCACTCTATCCATGCCTTTTAACATTCGAAATGTTTCTATGAGGTCTCCCCTCATTCTTCTAGACTCCAAGGAATACAGTCCAAGAGCGGACAAACATTCCTCATATGTTAACCCTCTCATTCCGGGAATCATTCTAGTGAATCTTCTCTGTACCATCTCCAACGTCAGCACATCCTTTCTTAAATAAGTTCTTAAACTGCCCACGGTACTCCAAGTGAGGTCTCACCAGCGCCTTATGGAGCCTCAACAGCACATCCCTGCTCCTATACTCTATTACTCTAGAAATGAATGCCAACATTGCATTTGCCTTCTTCACTACTGACTCAATCTGGAGGTTAACTTTAAGGGTATCCTGTACGAGGACTCCCAAGTCCCATTGCATCTCAGAACTTTGAATTCTTTCCCCATTTAAATAATGGTCTGCCCATTTATTTTTTCTGCCAAAGTGCATAACCATACACTTTCCAACATTGTACTTCATTTGCCACTTCTTTGCCCATTCTTCCAATATATCCAAGTCTCTCTGCAGACTCTCCATTTCCTCAGCACTACCAGCCCCTCCACCTATCTTCCTATCGTCAGCAAACTTAGCCACAAAGCCATCTATTCCATAATCCAAATCGTTGATGTACAATGTAAAAAGAAGCGGACCCAACACTGATCCCTGTGGAACACCACTGGTAACCGGCAGCCAACCAGAATCCCTTTATTCCCACTCTCTGTTTCCTGCCAATCAGCCAGTGCTCTATCCACGTATGTAACTTTTCCGTAATTCCATGGGCTCTTATCTTGTTAAGTAGCCTCATGTATGGCACCTTGTCAAAGGCCTTCTGAAAATCATATACAACATCCACTGCATCTCCCTTGTCTAGCCTACTGGTAATTTCCTCAAAAAATTGTAATAGGTTTGTCAGGCAGGATTTTCCTTTTTTAACTCCATGCTGAGTTCTGACTATCTTGTCATATGCCTCCAGGTACTCTGTAACCTCATCCTTGACAATCGACTCCAACAACTTCCCAACCACAGATGTCAAGCTAACAGGTCTATAATTTCCTTTTTGCTTCCTTGCCCCCTTCTTAAATAGTGGAGGGACATCAGGAAATAAATTTTTAAACTTCAAAATTAATTCTTTCATTTGTTGTCTTTGCTGTGGTTGTAAGTGAGCCAACATGTTATTAATGTTTTCTAAGATAGCTAAAATGTTATTCTTATTCAGATAATGTTTGATTTAAAATGAATCTTAGCAGAATCAACAATTTCCTTCCCAGGGTCTTCAGTCTCACCACAGCTGTCAACAGCAACCACAGCTGCTGGATGTGTCTCACCAAAGATCATTTTCTTGTAATAAGGTTTTATCATATTGGTATAGAAACCATAGAAAAACTACAGCACAGAAACAGGCCTTTTGGCCCTTCTTGGTTGTGCCGAACCATTTTCTGCCTGGTCCCACTGACTAGGACCATATCCCTCCATACACCCCCCATCCATGTATCTGTCCAATTTATTCTTAAATGTTAAAAAAGAACCCGCATTTACCACCTCGTCTGGCAGTTCATTCCACATTCCCACCACTCTCTGTGCAAAGAAGCCTCTCACCATGTTCCCTTTAAACTTTTCCCCTTTCACCCTTAACCCAAGTCCTCTGGTCTTTTTCTCCCCTTGCCTCAGTGGAAAAAGCCTGCTTGCATTCACTCTATCTATACCCATCATAATTTTATATACCTCTATCAAATCTCCCCTCATTCTCTACGCTCCAGGGAATAAAGTCCTAACCTATTCAACCTTTGTCTGTAACTGACAAAGCTGTGTTTTTCGTTTACGATCAGGGGTTTTGATTATGAAATTCACATCACTAACCTGAGATTCAATCTCATAAGGACCTAAAAATCTCGCCTGAAGAGGGTTTGAACTTCTAGGTAACAGTATTAAAACCTTATCTCCCAGCTTAAAAATTCTCTTTCTCACCTGTCGATCATACCAACCGTTCATTTTACTCTGGGCTGTTTTCAAGTTTTGTTTTACTAATTTGCAAATTTTGTACAGCCTGTCCTTGAATGTCAGCACATAGTCTAACAAATTAATATGTGTCTTTATTAATCCACTGTTCCTTTAACAAGGTCAAACGTCCCCTCAGTCCATGACCAAATACAAGTTCAAAAGGGCTAAAGCCCAGTGATTCCTGTACGATTCTCTTACTGCGAACAAAAGCAAATGTACCCCCTCATCCCAGTCCTTTTCATTTTCAACACAGTATGTCTTAATCATTGTTTTGAGGGTAGAATTAAATCTTTCTAAAGCCCCTTGTGATTCCGGATGGTATGCAGACAACATAATTTGTTTAGCTCCCAGTTCATAAACTACCTGCTGGAATAATCCAGATGTAAAATTACTTCCTTGATCAGACTGGATTTCTTTGGGCAAACCAAATAAAGTAAAAAAAAACTTTGAGAGTGTTTGACACAGTTTTAGCTTTGATATTTCTGAGAGATATTGCCTTGGGAAATCTAGATGCAGTACACATGATAGTTAGCAAATACTGATGACCAGCTCTAGTCTTTGGCAAAGGGCCAGCACAATCCACAATAGAAAAAGGTTCACCGAATGCAGGTATAGGCCACTGGAGTGATTTGATTAGGTTTACCCATAATTTGACAAGTGTGACAGGTTCGACAAAAGGTCACAACATCTTTCCACAAATTAGGCCAGAAAAATTCTTTCATAATCTTGTTTACAGTTTTATTCATACCAAAATGGCCACCTATGGGCATACTGTGGGCCAAAGTTAAAATCTCGTTCCTATAAACTTTAGGAACTACAACTTGGTGAACAATTGCCCATGCCTCACTTGCAAGTATAGCAGGTGGTCTCCACTTCCTCATTAATACTCCATCCTTGATATAATAACCTACTGGCACTTTTTAAATATCATCATCTGAGAGAGCTTGTTCTTTTAAAGCTTCAATCTCAGGGTCTCGATTCTGTTCTGTTATAAACTCCTTCCTAGACAAAGATAAATCTTTCTCATCAGATTTAATACCTGAATCCTGTTGAAACAATGAGGGCAGAAAAGTCTCTGACAAGTCATCACCACCTGAATCCCGATTTTGGCTATCATGGGTAATAG
This sequence comes from Mobula birostris, assembly GCF_030028105.1. Classification (NCBI taxonomy): domain Eukaryota; kingdom Metazoa; phylum Chordata; class Chondrichthyes; order Myliobatiformes; family Myliobatidae; genus Mobula; species Mobula birostris. The sequence goes on from NC_092387.1 coordinate 2,139,111, forward strand.
AATTATGCTGCACAGAACTATCTGCATTGACTGACTTCTTAGCCATACTTCGAGTTACTGCGCAGGAAGGATAAATGTTAAAATCATTTATATTTATCAAAAGCCAATGACTGTGAGTCATCAGTGGTTGGCTTAGTTGTCAGCTGCACTGCAGCAACAACTTTACCATCTGCTAGGTCATTTTCTAACAGCAAAGAAACACCATCAACTGGTAAACTGGGCCAGAGTCCTATTTTAACAGGTCCTGAAACTAATCCTGACTTCAGGTGCAGAGGTACCAAAACAATGTGGCCTTCAATGCCTTTGATAAGGTTTACCTCACTGATGTCAGTCTCATCACTAAACTTTAGAACACTGTCTAACATAAGTGACTGAGAAGCCCCAGTATCTCAAAGGATTTTCACTGGTATCAGGGTTGACCCTTCATTCGCAGCCACAAACCCATCTGAGATAAAATGATCAAATCCCTCCTTAACTCGGTCAGACCTCTCAGTCCTTAACAGAGCCTCATCAGAATGTGTAGAACCCTGTGGGTTTATAGATGCTTCACAACGTTGAATACAAGCATTTGGGACCACCTCCTTTTCCTTCTTCTTTAGAATGGAACAATTAGCCATTAACATGACCAGCTTTCTTACAAGTAAGACCGGAATATTTCTCCTGCACTTGCATCCTTACTTTTGTCACTAGCCCCAGATTTAATTTCTGGTTTACCAGGGTTATCCATCCTACTCTTTCGGAAGTTCCTACTCGGGATAAATTTAACCTTGTGGGTTAAAGCATACTCATCTGCTAATTTAGCAGACTCCTGCTAAGTGGCAGCATCCTTTTCATCTAAATATGTCTTTATGTCATCAGGGATGCACCTTTTAAATTCTTCAATTAAAACCAACTCTTTCAAGTTGTCAAAATCATCATCCACATTCTTAGATGTGCACCATCAGTCAAAACACACAAACGTCTCATAAGCAAATTCCACATAAGTCTGTTTCACAGATTTCCTCAAATTTCTAAACCTTTGCCTATAGGCTTCTGGAACCAATCCATAAGCTTTAAGCACAGCCTGTCTCGTAATTAGTTGTATCTATCTCCAATTGACAAAGCAGAGCCTTACCCCTAAATACACTCTGTAACAAAAGAGACCAGCTACCTTTCGGCCACTTTTGACTCTGAGCCACTTTCTCATAATGCTGAAAGTATTTATCAACCTCAGCTTCATTAAATGGAGGGGCCAACTTAGCTTCCCGACTGGCCACAAACTTCTCACCAGAGTCAAAATCTAGACCACTTTGCTCTAGCTTATCTAACTCTCTAACTCAAACCTCCTTTGTCTTTCATTTTCCTCCCTCTGTTTGTCTGCTTCTTCAGCTGCAAACTACCTCTGTTTGTCTTTTTCTGCAGCTTCTAATCTAAATCTCTCTCGGTCGAACCTTAATTGGTCCAGCCGTAACTGGAGCGCAGGGTAACTGGTTTACTTTCAGGAAGCAAATCTAATGCCCCCTCATCAAACACCTTCGCAGCTATATAGTGCTCAACTATTATCCTCTGAATCTATGAGGCTTTCTCGTAGACCGTTTTATCAAAACAAGTCTCAGCTTTTTAGCGGTAGCCACCAATTCGTCTTTTCTGGCATCCCCTAATTCCCCAAGGTCTGGCATTGCCAGAAATTTATCAATATCCATTGCTGCTGATTTCCACTCACAAATAAATCAAAGGAGAAGTAGTCAATGAGAGCAATAATCAATCGATCAATAAGCACCAAATTTGTTCATATCCCAGACGAGCCCCCAATTTGTTACTTACTGTAACGTTTTAGAAATAAACCGGGGACTTCCTGTTGGCGGTGGATGGAATAACAGCATTTTATAGCCGCTCCTAGTTTACACTACTTCTCTTACTTTCCAATGGATTTGATACTATGACTACAAGAACTGTTAAAGGTAAAAAAAAAAGATTCTTCTACATCTTTGGATTCTATTATTGAATTGCTGCAAAAGCACAGAAATGAAGCGTCCGAGGAATTTCAGTGATTCTGAAAAGAATTCTCGGAGGAATTTCAGTGATTTAGAAAGGAATCCTCCGAAGAGTTTGAAATTAAACAATTAAGTACAAAACCGGATTCTATTCAAGAAACCTTAACCGAGCACGATAAACAAATAAAAGAGAATGAAGAAATCCTATCGATTCTGGATGAGAAAATGGATGACCTGCAAAAGCATTATGAAAAACAATCTAAGATTAACAGCAAACTAAGACAGAAGATCACTGATTTAGAAAACAGAAGTAGAAGGAATAACGTACAAATTCTTGGTCTCGAAGAGTTAACTGAAGGTGATCATCCTACAGAATTTTTTACAAACTTTCTGCTTCAGTTATTTCCTGATATTTTAAAATCGACACCAATGATCAACCGAGCGCACAGAGTACCCGGGAACAAAATGTTTGCAAGCAAATCATGAGTTTCAAACAAAGGACCGTATAATTTGTGAATCTCGTCAGAAAGGTATGATTGATTTTAATGGTAAGAAGATCAGAATTGTTGAAGAATTCTCAGCAGAAATTATGGGGGAGCATGCTAAGTTTAAAAGCATCATGTCAGAGTTCTACAACGAGGATTTTAAACCTTCTCTACGGTATCCAGCGAATCTCAGAATTACACTGCAGGATGGAGCGCAGAAATGGTTCCGTTCGAGTCTCCAGTCCCAGGAATTTTTAGAGTCAGTAAAGTGATTGCTTATTATTTGTTACATGAATAACTGGCTAGTTTACCTTTGCTAAATTTTGTACTTAACTCTTTCTTTTTGAACTTCTTAAGGATTTATTTTGAGAATAAGACTATAATGTGCTATTACTTTGTTAAGTTTAAAAGTGACATGTTAGAGCTGTTTAACAAAAACTTACATGAATAGTTGTGTATTTTGCCTCTGGTGAATCTTGTAGTCAATTCTCTTTTTGAACCTCTTAAGGTTTTACTTTGAGAATAAGATTTTAATGAGCTAATATTCTATGTGTCCATATTATTTTACATTATACTTACTCTTCTAGAGTTCTTGATATCAGAATTAACTGTTTCTTTATTATCTGTTGTTCTGACTAGGTTGGAATATTTCTAACATTGTAATTTATTTGGAGCTAAGCCAGCAGATTTTTGGGGGGATGTTGCTATTAGTTGTAGGCATCGACTTTCTTTCTTTGGGAGGGGGGAGGTTGGTTGGGTTTCTTTTTTCTTGGAAGCTGTTTGGGATTCTTAGTCAAACCTGTTGGTTGGTTTTCTTAACTCATAGGTCATTGTTTAGTTTTATTAATCTTAAAGATGATCCTTTTAACTTTTCTTTTAAATAATAATAAAATTAATTTACTTAGTCTTAACGTGAAAGGATTAAATCATCCTTTGAAACGAAATAAGATTTTTGCCTATATTAAAAAATTTGTGGTCCCAATTATTTTTCTTACAAGAAACTCACATATGCAATTCTGTTAACTCATGCCTTTTTAGCTGATGGAGAGGCATACACTTTCCTTCTAGTTTTCAGGCCAAATCTAGAGGAGTTTCGATTTTTATAGAAAATACAATTGGTTGTTTCTGATACTAACGGGCGATTTGTTATAGTATCAGGGAAATTAGAGAATAAGTTGTTGGTATTTGCTAATGTTTATGCTTCAAATATAGACGATCCAGGATTCTATGAGCGTTTTTTTTAGTTTCTGCCTGATCTGAGTTTGTACTCATTGGTGATGGCAGGAAACTTTAATTGCTGGTTAGATCCAGTTTTAAGTGGGTCTTCTTTTAAACCAGCGACACTTAATAAATCAGCTTTGTTTATTCATTCATTTCCAATGAAATGTGGTATTGTTTATATATGGCGTTTCTTACACCCAGCAGATAGAGAATACTCATTTTTCTTTCATGTTCATCATACGTATCCCAGAATTGACTATTTTTTTTATTGATAACCAGATGATTCCATTAGTTCGATCTTGTGAATATAAAGAGATTGCTATATCTGACCATGCTCCTGTGCTTTTATCCATAAATCTTCCTGGTTTTCCTCAGAGAAAAAGATTCTGGCATTTTAATTTGACTTTGTTATCTGACAAGGATTTCTTAAAGTTCTTGGAGAGGCAAATTACTCTCTTTTTTGAAGAGAATACAGTGAAGGAGACTTCTAGCCTTGTCATATGGGACGTCTTTAAAACATATATTAGAGGACAGATCATTTCTTATACTGCAAGTGTTAAGAAAAAAAGCTAATAAAGAGAGAATTAATTTAGCCAATCAGCTGAAACAATTAGATTAAGAATATGCTTTGACTTCAGATCGTGTTTTATATAAAAGATGGGTTGAAATTAAAACTAAATCTGATTTTTTTTATTAACATATCTTATTGAAACTCAACTCCTAAAGGATAAAAATCAATTTTATATTCATGGAGATGAAACAGGTAAATTATTGGCTAACCAAATTAAAACTTCTAGTGCTAAATGACAGATTAAAGAAATTTATAAGGCTAACGGTATTAGGACAACTGATCATTTAGAAATAAATGATACTTTTAGAGAATTTTATTCTAAACTTTATAGTTCTGATCTTCTTAAAGCTAATATGTAATGGATAATTTTTTAGACCAATTAAATATCCCCTACGCTTTCTGTTGATAACCGAAAACAGTTGGATCAATGTATTTCTCACGAAGAAATAGCCGAGGCTGTATGTTCACTGCATTCAGGGAAAACGCCAGGTCCTGATGGATTTTCTGGAGAATTTTATAAGGCTTTTTCTTCTTTGCTTATACCTCATTTATGTTCAGTTTTTTTCAGATTATTTTAAGTTAGGTAGGTTGCCACAATCTTTTTATGAAGCTTCTATTTCGCTTATCCTTAAAAAAATAAGAACCCAACTGAATGTTCTTCATATAGACCAATTTCCTTACTTAATGTTGATGCTAAAATCTTATCTAAAGTTCTGGCCTGTAGGATGGAAAATATCTTACCATCTATCATTTCTGATGATCAGACTGGTTTTATTAAAAATCAATATTCTCATCTTAATATTCGTTGGTTATTAAATGTTATCTATTCTCCTTCTAAGGAGATATTGGAGTGTGTGATATCCTTAGAAGCTGGGAAAGTTTTTGATCAGGTTTAATGGCAGTATTTATTTAAAATTTTAAGAAAAATTTGATTTTGGGTCCTTTATTCAATGGACTTATCTCCTTTTGCTCGGGTTCTTACTAATTCTCAGAATTCTAAACTATTTAAACTTCAACGTGGAACCAGACAAGATTGCCCTTTGAGTCCTTTGCTCTTTGACCTGGCCTTAGAACCTTTAGCTATTACTTTTCGAGAATCTAATGATATCACTGGTATTTTACGGAAGGGTACTATCCACAAAGTTCCACTTTATGCCGATGATTTATTGCTTTACCTTTCTAATGTCGAAACTTCATTACCTTCTGTGCTTTCTTTACTCTCTAGTTTTAGTCAGTTTTCTGGATATAAACTGAACCTATACAAGAGTGAACTTTTCCTTTGAATAATTTGGTATCAACTGATATTAACCTTCCTTTTAAAACTGTAAGAAACCAATTCACTTATTTGGGTGTAACAATTACTAAGAATTATAAATACCTATTTAAAGAAAATTTTCTTACTTTATTAAATTATATAAAAAGAACATTATCAAATTGGTCGCCCCTTTCGTTATCATTGATTGATCGCATTAATCCTATTAAAATGAATGTTTTACCTAAATTTACATAGCTCTTTCAGTATTTACCCCTTTTTATTCCTAAATCCTTTTTTGACTCTCTGGACTCTAACTTATCCTCCTATATATGGAAAAATAAACATCCTCGATTGAATAAAGTCCATCTCCAGAAAGTTAAGAAGAATGGAGGTTTAGCTTTGCCAAATTTTAGGGCAGCTAATATACGGAATCTCACATTCTGGTTATACTATATTAATTAATATATAATTAATGAGGACTGTCCCAGATGGGTTTCTTTCGAAGCTTGCTCAGTTTATAAATTTTCTATTCCCTCTCTTTTGGGATCTTCACTTCCTTTATCCTTAAGTAAGATAACTGAAAATGTGGTAGTCAAACATACTTTGAGGATATGGATACAATTTAGAAAACACTTTGGTTTATTGAGATTCTCCCTTTCTAGTTCCATTTTTAAAAGTTAGCTTTTTAAGCCTTCTATGACTGATGTACAAACATTTGTAGTTTTTAAACAATGGGAAGGATTGGGCATTACATGTTTCCGGGATCTGTTTGTTGGAGGAAGTCTTTCTTTGTTCGAACAATTGTCAACTAAATATAGTTTACCAAAAACCCATTTTTTCCGGTACTTACAAATTAGAGATTTTCTGCGATCTCAATTATATACATTTCCTAATAGTCCTAATAAGAGCGTATTAGATGAAATTCCTAATATGAAATCATTTTATAATGGTTCAATATCCAATAATTATATTCTGTTGGGAATGAGAAATGATTTTTTAGACAAAATCAAAAATCTTTGGGAACAAGATTTACAGACTTCAATTTCTGAATAATCTTGGAATGAAATTTTTAAATTGGTTAATACTTCATCTTTATGTGCTCGTCATTCCCTCCTACAATTTAAAGTGGTTCATAGGGCTGATATGACCAAGGATAAGTTATCTCATTTTTATATGAATATATCTCCCTACTGTGATAGGTATAACAATGGAGAAGCTACATTTATTCATATGTTTTGGACATGTCCAAGTCTTGGAAAATATTGGAAGGAAGTATTCCAAACTTTTTCCGTACTCTTTAAGGTAAATTTTAAGCCTAATCCTTTGACTGCTCTGCTTGGTATTGTTGGAAGGAAAGATATCTTGAAGACATCTGATCTGCACATTCTGGCTTTCCTCTCTCTTATGGCTGGGAGGGCACTTTTGTTTAAATAGAAGGATGCTGTTCCGCCTAATCATGCTCAGTGGTTACGGGATGTTCTGACATGCCTAAATTTAGAAAAGATTCGTTGTTCAATTTCTGAATCTAACCAAGGTTTTCAAAATTTGTGGGGGCTGTTTTTAAATTATTTTCATAATCTTTAACTTCGTTAAAGTACAGAATTTGGTTAATAGCATATTTTATTATCTGATAAGGTTTTTTTTCCCCAAACAGCTTCAACTTTGGTAGTGGGTATAGATTTTTTTATTTTTAAATTTTTTATATTCTAACCTATGAATTAATCTAATCTGTATCAATATAGAGTAAGGAGTTCGTTAATGTAATTCAATATATTGTATCTGAATTATTATGTTTTTTCTTTTGTCTTATATGTATTCTCTTGGACTCTGTATTCTTCTATATAGAAATCAATAAAAATATTGAAAACGAGGAAGAAATAAACCAGCAGCAAGAGATTTCACACTGTCGGGTTTTAATGTTAAATCCACCATCTTTATTAGTACCTACTTATAATATCGTAACTTAACCAAGATAAACAAATGTTAACAGTGTTAAGTGTATAATATAGCTCCCAAACTAAGTTAAGCTTGGGGAAATGAAGTTTAGAGTCTTGAGATGGTTCATTTCATCCACGGAAGGAATAATGGGAGAGAGATATTTGTAATCCAGGGTGAAATGTAGACAGAAGGCAATTACACCGAATTCCACAGTTTCCACGATGCTAATTAATAAATATCAGCTGTTGAAGATCCTCCATCAAATCCACATACGAATTACCAGCAGAGTGATCTGTCACAGGGATGTCGTCTTCAAAGGGGTTATCACATAAAATACCCAGGCAAAGGTTAACTTCGAGTGGTCCCACAGGACATTCCTTAATGTGGATTAATCCTATGGATTATATGCAGTGACAGCCACACATTTGATGTGCACTGGATCGATAATCAACCCACCCTTGTGGGTATAGCAGAGTTCCAAAACCCCAGCTTCAACAAGCTGGAGCTGCTACTCTTTTCCAAGCTCGTCTTTTTTCTTCTCTCTCTTGACTTCTGACTGGGACTGTCTGTGTCATTGTTTTAAAGGTAAACAAGCTGTGAGTCAGTCAGTGAACAACATCATAGTCCCATCTCACTGAAGTGCTCATTTAAAGTGACAGTCCACAGTAAATGAAACCTGTGGGTTCATAACACCACAGATTCACCACTCTCTGGCTAAAGAAATTCCTCCTCATCTCAGTTCCTCTATGGATGCTCCTCTATTCTGAGGCTGTCTCCTCTGGTCTTCGACTCTCCTCCCCCATGACTATTGTAACAATGCTCTTTTTACACACTTCTCTCTCTCACATTGTAACTCGTAGCACGCATCTACTGACTGTTTGGAGGTCTGTACATAACTCCCATTAGTCTTTTTACCCCTGCAGTGTCTACATGGTGAAGGTGAGTATGTATAGGAGGATTTCAGCTCATGATAAAATGGCGAAGCAGACACCATGGGCCGAATGGCCAACTTCTGCTCCTTTATCTTATGGTCTTATGATCTAGTAATATCCTAGATTTTCTTTTACAAAAGATCAACAAAATATTGAGCTGTATAAGCTTTTAGGTTATGTAACTGCTGTTAATTTTTATTTAAACGTTTACAAGTTTTATTGAGTGCTACAGCCAACTGAATGAATGAATGGGACTAACCTGGTTGGTAACCAGGACAAATTTTGTTTTCACCTCGAAGCATTTTGTAAAGCTGTAGGTTTCCATTCATTGATCAGAAAGTGGACCATCTCCTCCAGGCTGCAGTGGAGCCTGTAGGCACCAAATCCTCACTCAAGCCCTGAGCTGTCTCAGGCAGCCTGTCCTTCACTTTAACTGTGGAGTAATATTCATAGAAAGTACAGCTCCAAGCAGCTGAACCAATCTGATACTTGGCCCTCACTCTACAGAGCTGTTTCCTGTACATCAGCTTGAAAAGCCCTGGAAGCTTTTTCAAATGTTCATCAGACATCTGTTGAAGTGTGGCGACAGAAAATCAGAGACAGGTCAGACTTGCACAAAGTTTAGCTGAGCTGTTTTCCACGTGCTCCAACAGCACTAACATGGCAGACTTCAACATCGGCCCCGAGTTTCCGCAGCCGATCCAGCCAGACGATCTGCTTGTGGGAGAGGCGGTCATTCGGTCCCTTCACTTCTGCCAGCTGGGAGCCAAAGAGAAAGTAAGAAGCACTTAAAAGGCAGGAACTCATTTCAGGCAAGACCTTGACATCATGCAAAGGTGTCTTGGTGTGCTGGCCTCCCTCTCCCACAACTCACCTTGTACCGCAGGCTCCGGCTGTTCCAAACCACCAGATCAGGAAGACCCCCACGGCAGTGCCTCAGGTCCACAGCCAGAATCTTACAAATGCCACTCAGGAACAGACCACCCAGGCAGCTCACGAGGCTCTGAAACATCCCCACAAACAAGGCAACTCATGATCACACATTGAGCATTTCCAGTCTGTCATACAACCCCACTATTGAAATTCTGATGGTTCCATTGTCTGAGGGAATTTTCATATCTACCTGTCTAGAGCAGTATAGCAGCTCAAGAGACCATTCAGCCCAGAGTCCTTGCTGGCTGTTAGTACAGAAACTGCCTCATGCATATTGACACCCAGATCACAACGCACGTGCAAACAAAAAAACACTTCCTGTCTGCACTCTGCCTGGATCTTTTGGGCAAAATTTTAAGTTTGGGTCCATTGCTCCTTAAGCTATCTGCTAATGACAACAGCTTCCTTCTCCTTACTGTCTTGTATAATCAAACCGTTCAGCTCTTTATGACTGTCTAATGAGAGTGCAGTTCTGGTGAGGATCACACTGAACCACATGTACCCTAGGGATCTGCCAGTGTACCTGGGCCTGCTGAAGAGAACTGAAGACTTCCCAGTTAACTAATGCATTAGTTGTATCTTTGTGACTGTTCCACACATCAGCGATGAGTGTGTGCAAGGTCTCCGTGGAGGCATCTTGCAGGAAGCTGAGCCTCAATTCAATGGGTTCCCTCCGTTGCCGATAGAAGCAGTCTGTGTACAGATCCAGAGGACAGGTCTGTGTCACAACCATGGTTACATGTAATAGAGCACAGAACAGTACATTAGTGGCAGACCAATTGATTCAAAGACAGAGATAGAGAGAGAGCTTTGCACACGTCAGGGAGAAGAGTTTAAAAAGGAGTGTTTCACAGGAATTGGCGCATTAGCAGCGGACCAATCGATTTGTAATTCACTAGGAGCAAATAAAACTAAAGCAGGATCAAAGCAGAGCAGCCATTGTGTGAGTGGACCAGTGCAGGAGTGGGAACTTGAGGCTATGGCAAGGAGGCACAGATAAGTGGCAAGGAAGAATTTTGTAGTCATTGAATCAAAATTCACTAAATTACAGCTAATTAAATAAAGTAAGGATTATGCGGGATCAGATGATGAACTGTAGCTGCATGATGTGGGAGCTGGTGGACTCCATTGTGGTTCCTGGTGACCACATCTGCAGCAAGTGTTGGCTGCTCAAGGAACTCAGGCTCAAAGTTGATGACCTGGAATCTGAGCTTCAAACACTGCGGCATCTCAGGGAGGGGGAGAGTTACCTGGATTCTCTGTTTCAGGAGGTAGTCACACCTATTAGATGAGCTGCCTCAAATTCTGTCTGTGGTCATAGACAAGAGGGGTGTGACTGCGAGTGAGGCAGATAGTGAGATTCAAGAGACAGTGCTGGAGGAGCCTCAGACCTTGAGCTTGTCCAAAGGTCTGAGATTCTTGCTCTTTGTGTGGATGAGATTGGAGGCTGTAGGAAGGATGAGCAACCTAACTGTGGCACCATTGTTCAGGGAGCCATTCAAGAGGTGGGAAAGAAGAAAATTGGGGATAGTCTAGTCAGGGGAATAGAGAGTTCTCTGTCGTAAGGATAGAGCATCCCGAAGGCTGTGTTGCCTGCCTGGTGCCCGGGTTTTGGGTATCTTATCTGACCTGCAGAAGAATTTGCAGTGGGAGGGGAAAAATCCAGTTGTTGTGGTCCACGTAGGTACCGACATAGGTAGGAAAGAGGTTCTGCTGAGGGAATTTGAACAACTAGGGACTAAATAAAAGAGCAGAACCAAAATGGTAGTAATCTCTGTATTACTACCTCAGCCATGTGTAAATTGGCACAGGGTCAAGAAGATTAGAGAGTTAAATGCATGGCTCAGGGAGAAGTGGGTTTAAATTCATGGGAAATTGGCGCCAGTATTGGGGAAGGAGGAACTGTATCAATGGGACCGGCTCCACCAGAACCATGATGGGACCTGGATCCTAGCGAATCACATAATTAGGGCTGTACATAGAGCTTTAAACTAAGGCAACGTCTACACTATGGTTTTGAGTAAAAATGATAGGCGTCCACACTAAGTGTTTTTCAAAATATTTCTGTCCACATTAGACAGGTATTTGGGCGAATCTCCTCCTACTGGGCATGCGCAGGACACACAGAAAACAATCGCAGAGGAAACGGTATACTTAGTGCGCGTTTATCCAGTTACAGAGTAGAAAAACTTAAAAGGAATTGCTCTTGGCTCTCACGCAGGAGGACTTAAAACTAAAAAAAACAAATACTGGGGCGTATGGAGGCAACCGACAGGGAGTTCACAGACAGTATGACCCAGTTGACGAGGAACATTGAAAAACTGACCAACTTTGTTGCATTAATAAAGCACCTTGTTAAATGTATAAAACATGTCTACATCAGTGTTATCTTGTATTTCCATACAATGTTACATTAGGCTGTTACACATCTATTGTCAGAGAAGTACTTGCATAAATAGGTAAACCACCTTCATAAAGCAAGGACAGAAAACAGGGCAAAGTGAGAATACTTATTTATTCAGTAAGCTAGGGGTCAAAGTATTTGGTGAGTACATTTCTAACTCTTCTGGCTTCAGTCTTGTTGCCGTCTGTTCTGAAATTGTGAGGTTGTGTGTGGGGGTTGCGTTCAATAAAACAACGAAATGCCGCGCTGCGGCCAGCTGTTCCGGCACGTCATGACAGCGTTTTTAAAATAGTCAAAAAAGCTCTCTTTACAATTTAACTCTCACGCCATTCACACCGACTGCCCGTTATAACAACCTACGGCAGTGCTTGCGCAGTACCAAGCAGAAGCAGAAAAAGCATTGTTGTTGTGGTGTTGTCATGACAGCGTTTTTAAATCTCTCCGTTTACCCCGTACACACTACAACGGATATTAGGCGTTTTCAGATTTATTCACTCTGGAGACCGTTTCTGAAAATCTCCGTTTTCAGGGGATGAAAATGCCGCTTTAGTGTGGACAGAAGGTCAAAACGAAGAGAAAAAGCTTCGTTTTCAAAATTATCCAGCATAGTGTGGACGTAGCCTGAATAGTAGGGCCGTGGGTTCAACAAATTGGAGAAGTATGGATAAAATAAAAGAAGTGTGGATAAAGATAAAGAAAAAGCAAAAGATAAAAAAAAAGTAAGAGTGGAGTGAAGAAAAGTCAAGTGCAAGAGTAGAAGATTACAAGATTTTAAACGCATAATGAGCGTAATGGCACTCATTTGAATAATTGCAGTATTCAAAACAAAGTCAGTGAACTTGTGGCTCAAATCAGTACAAAGAGGTATGATTTAGTGCCCAGTACAGAGACGTGGTTGCAGGGTGGAGAGCATTGGGAATTAAATATCCAAGGATATCAGGTAATACAGGAGGATAGGCAGGAAGGTAAGGAAGGTGGGGTTATACTCTCAATTAAAGATGAGATCAGGGCGATAGTGAGAGACGATATAAGATCTAAGGAGCAGAATGTTGAATTCATTTGGGTAGCAATTAGGAATAGTAAAGGGGAAAAAAAATCACATGCAAGTTGTCTATCGGCCACATTACAGTGGCACAGGCAATAAACAGAGAAATATCTGAGGCATGTAAAAATGGAACAGTAGTTACCATGGAGGACTTGAACCTGCAACCATGGTGAACCATGTTGGTCAAGGCAGTCTTGAGGAGGACTTCACAGAATGCATCCGTGATGGCTTTCTTGAACAGCATATTACTGAACCTACAAGGGAATGTGCTATCTTAGATCTGGTCCTGTGCTATGAGACAGCTAAAATTAGTGATCTTATAGTTAGAGATCCTCTTGTATGATTGAATTTCTCATTCAAGTGGAGGATACAAATCGTTCTATCAAAAAATACTGTATAACGCCTAAACAATGGAGACTACAATGTGATGAAGGAGGATTTGGCTGTGTAGACTGGGAACACAGGCTATATGGTGAGGAACAGTGGAAGACTTTCAAAGAGATTTTTCACAGTGCTCAACAAAAGTATATTCCAGTTAAAAGCAAGGACAGTAAGGGTGGGGAGAGCTAGCCTTGGATAACTAAGGAGATAAAAAGAGGCAAAATTGCCAAGAGTAGTGGGAACACGAGGAAATCTGCAGATGCTGGAAATTCAAGCAACACACAAGCAAGAGTAGTGGGAAACTGGAAGATTGGGAAAATTTTAAAAAGCAACAAAGTGGGGTTTCAAGATGGCGGCACAGTAAAAGGTCTGCTTTGCTGAGCTCAGCACCTCAACACTGATAATTTTGCATATAAACCTATTTGTTTCAACTTTTTTTTAAAGTGCCCAAGTGTCGGATTTAATAATATGAACATCGGTAAGTATTTTCTGAGCTGTTCCAACACGCCACCGAAAAGTACTAAAAAGACGACCAAGACGGACTGCACAGAGTGCTCGCCCGGAGTTGCTAACACGCTGGACCTTGCTTTCAGTCAAGTAATTCAGGAAGTTACGGAGAACATATCCAAAATGATGCACGAGAAGCTGGGTCCACTCTCTCTAACACTCCAGAACCACACATTGGAGCTTAAAAATCTTGATACAAGAACGACCGAGGTCGAGGGCTGAGTCTCCACGGTAGAGACTGTAGCTGATCAAGCCCAAAGCCGTATCCGGCCACTGGAAAAGCAAGTTCAAAGCCTGTCTGACCATATCGATGATCTTGAGAATAGAGGCAGGAGGAAGAACATACAGATCATCCGTCTACCAGAAGGTACAGAAAGCAGCCAGCCAGCGAAGTTTTTTTGAGGGCTAGCTGTCTAATTTCCTTGATTTGGAAACCATGGCTAGACGCATTGAAGTGGAAAGAGCTCACCATATGCTGGCTCCAGGCCAACGCCCTCGACCCGTCCTCGTGCGGTTCCATAATTTCGGTGATAAGCAAAGAGTGATGGAGGCTTCGAGGCGCCGCGGGACTGATGCCCAGGCTTTAATGTATGAGGGATCCAGGCTCATGTTTTTTCAAGATTTCTCGGCAGCTGTTGTTCGGAAGCGCGAAGGATTTAACCAGGTGAAGAATCGGCTGAGAAAGTCCGGAATCCAGTACTTCATGCTATACCCAGTGGCGCTGAGGATCACCTACAAAGGGGCCACCAAGATATTTGATTCTCCTGACAAAGTTAAAACTTTTGTGGACACGTTGGGCTAAAGAATGTATATATTGTGTAGCCCTGGTTATGGAAGATAACATGCTCAATGGTCGCTTTATTTCACTTTTTCATTACTCGATGGCAAGATATTTTATAGGATGGGTAACGTATTTGTTTTGATTAATATAGTTTCATTATTCGTTTAAGTTAGTGGCACTGCTCTAGCCTGAGGGAGCTTAAACATGATGGTAACAAATCGGTGGATTGATAAATTATCATTTATGATAAGTTTTCATTTTTGACTATGTTAAATGCCATACTGGCAGTGGGGCAGAGTATGGGGTGCTAGAAGGTTCAGATATCCCCTTTAAGTCCTTTTATTCAGCACAGTTGGTGCTTTGGTTTTTCTGTGTTTTTTTTCCACTTATTGCTGCTCAGCTGATCTTAAGTCAGGTTTCTTCTCCTCCGGAGTCAAATGATTGTTATAAAGAGTCTATGACCAGTAATATATTAAAATTGTGCTCTTGGAACATTAAGGGGAGTCATTCATAGAAAGAAAATCCTACTAAACCTGAAAAAGGAGGGTGGACACAGCCTTATTGCAGGAGACACATTTAAACGATAAAGAACATCTAAAACTGCAACACAGTGGATTTGATCAAGTCTATTTTTCATCCTTTAATACCAGGAGTAGTGGGGTGGCCATTTTAATTAGGAAGAACTTACCTTTTAAGTTATTAGACTGCATTAAGGATAAATATGGGAGATTTGTGATTGTTAAGGCTTCAATATATGGAAAGGAATATGGTATTCTCAATGTTTACTGCCCTCCAGCTCATCCTCTCAAATTCCTAATAGATGCTTTTTCCAAACTTACAAGCTTTTCAATACAAAACATTATTGTAGGTGGGGATTATAATCGTCTCATGGACCCATTGATGGACAGAGTGCCTAGTGGTCCCCCATTGCTCTCCTCACAGTCCAAACAAATCATGGGCTTATGTGGGATGTCTGGAGGTTGTTACATCCCTCAGACAAAGATTTCACATTTTTTTCTAATCCACACAAGTGCTACACCAGAATTGACTTTTTTCTAACCCCCAAAACATTCCTAGACTTAGTTGTATCCGGCACAAATGGAAATAACGCTATTTCTGACCATACAGCAGCATATTTAAATATTAAGCCCAAAGATAATTCAGCACGATCTAGACATCGGAGGCTGAATCCTTTTATTCTAAAAGATAATATGTTTATAGACTACTTCCGAATTCAAAACTTTCCCATCTATTAATTCCAAATCAGCTAGTAGTCCATCGATGCTCTGGGAAACCGCTAAGGCCTATGCAAGGGGATTAATTATCTCCTTCTCTGCTAGTTAGAAGTGACAAGCTGCGGAACAGCAGCACCTAGTGGAAGCAAGGTTTGTGGCAGCTGAAAAGGATCATATTAATAAGCCTTCTGCAGCCAAGTTACAGAATATCACAGTCCTACGCTGTACATTAATCTCTTTACTTACACAAGCAACCAAAAGAAAATTGACATTTGCTAAACAAAGATTGTTTGAACATGGTGAAAAACCAGGTAAGTATTTAGCTTATTTAGCTAGAAAGAAAAATGCCTCTCAGACTATTGCTTCAATTAGGGATGGGACAGGAGACCTCACTGGTAATTCTAAAACAATTAATGTTGTGTTTATGAATTTTTATCCTAAATTGTATCAATCTGAGCAATGTAGTGATGGACAATCTAAGATGGAGTCCTTTTTCAGGAATTTAGATCTCCCAGGCATTTCTTTTGAACAAGAGTCCCTCCTCAATGCTCCATTGTCTATACGAAGTGGGAAGGCCCTTGGTCCTGATGGACCCATTAGTGAATTCTATAAAGAGTTCACAGGGTTATTATCAGAGCCTATGATAAACATGTGCAATCATGCACTTAACTGTGGTCTCCTCCCACCATGATTGAGAGAAGCTAATATCTCCCTAATTCTTAAAAAAGGAAAGAGCCCTGAAGACTGTGCCTCCTACAGGTCTATTTCATTATTAAATGTTGACTTTAAATCTTATCCACAACCTTAGCGTCGCGATTAGAAACTGTGTTACCTTTTTATCATAAAAGAGGACCAGAAGATTAATTAATGTGGTTCAGGCATGTCAGCAACAGGCAGTGGACGGCTTGGTGGTTTCCTTAGATGCAGAAAAGGCCTTTGATCGTGTCGAATGGCTGTACCTTTTTTTTAAACTTTAGAACCATTTGGTTTGGGCAATAATTTTATTAAGTGGATGAAGGTTCTTTACAATGACCCTTTGGCTGCGATTCTCACTAATGGCATTAGGTCGGATAATTTTAGTATCCTGAGGGGCAGCCGGCAGGGCTGCCCTTTACCACCACTACTTTTCACACTAGTGATCCAGCCATTGGCTGAGGCTATTCGGCAAGACTCCAAAATATCCACCCCAGACATAGGACTAAAGTCACATAAAATTACACTGCATGCAGATAATTTTCTTATCAAACCTTGCTATGTCAGTGCACCACCTTATACAATGTATCAATTCATTTAGCGCCTTTTCAGGTTATAAAATCAACTTTACTAAATCAGAGGCTACGCCTCTGGGGAATCTGCAGCAGAGTACTCAGGGTGTTTTCTCCTTTAAATGGTCAAAGACAGGTTTTGTTTACTTAGGCATATTTATCACACCTACGTTTGATCAATTGTTCAAAGCTAACTTTACAGTTATATTTGACAAGATCAAACAGGATTTTGAACGATGGAGCACTCCTTGGCTTGGCTGAATACCCTTGCTCAAAATAAACATTCTTCCTCATCTGCTCAACACAATACGAATGATTCCAGTCATTTTCACCCAACAAACACTTAAAAAAAATAAATGGCTGGTTTGGTTCATCTGGGACAAAAGACGACCCTGTATTAAAAACTCTAAGTTACAGCTTCCCAGTAATGGGGGGGGGGGGGGGGGCAGGTCTGGATTTTCCAGACATTAAAAAATATCAATTAAGTTCCTTTTTATCTTATGTGGTTGACTGGGTTTGCAGGGATCCCTCCTCAATTTGGCTGGACATTGAAGCCTCACAAACAAAATACCCTCTTATTAATTTGCTTTTCCTCAATAAGATGAAATTAGTTAAGGAATATTGTCACAATCCAATAATAATTAACACAATCAGGGCTTGGAGGGCAGTGCGACAAATTGAGGGCAACGCAGCGAAAATATCACCCTTCACTCCAATAACCGGCAGTCCAGATTTTCGGCCTGGCATAATGGATTCTGGATTTAAACTTTGGATTTCTAAGGGTATTTTCCATCTAGGAGACTTGTTTGATGAAGGAACGATGATGTCTTTTAGTCAAATAGTACAGAAATTCAACATGCCCAGCAAGGATGTTTTTCTTTTCTTTCAGATAAGAGATTTTATACAGAAAAAAAAACATCATTGTTAACTGATTTCTATAGTTCTGACATAGAAAAGAGGGCATTTTGTTCTAACGGTGAAGTCTCCATCAGTACTTTTTACAGCATCCTGAGGGAATGTTCTTGTAGAGAGGCTGAGCAGCTGGGAAGGGTCTGGGAGGGAGAGCTGGGAGTAGAAATTACAGCTGAAATATGGGAAGACATCTGTGACAATGCAAAGAAAATTTCAGTTTGTAATAGAACTACAGGTGTCCCCCGCTTTTCGAACGTTCGCTTTACGAAACCTCACTGTTACGAAAGACCTACATTAGTACCATTTCGCTTTCAGGTGTTTTCACTGTTGCGAAAGAAATTCAGCGCGCGATAAAAAATCAGCGTGTGAAAAAATCAGCGCGCGATAAAAGGCAGAGCGCCCCGAGCAGCCGCTCTCCCCTGGATTCGGAACTGCTTTGCTTTAACACGTGCCTGTGAGCAGCCGTTTGCAAGATGAGATCTATGGTATCGGAAAAGCCTGAAAGAGCTTGTAAGGGTGTTACACTTACGGTAAAACTAGACATAATTAAGCGTTTCAATCGTGGTGAACGAAGTAAGGACAACGTGAGCTTGGCTTGTGGAAGCTGACGAACATGATGTTAAAGAGGTTTTGGCATCCCATCACCAAGAACTGACAGATGAAGAGCTGATGCAATTGGAAGAAAAAAGCATAACAATTGAAACCGAGTAAGTAATGATAAAGTACGACTTTAATTTTTAAAGGGTACGTCGGTTTAGGGGATATTTGCAGGATGGTTTGAGTCCTTATTAAAGAACTGTGAGATAGAAAAATGCACGAGGCTCCGCAGTCAAGCAAGCCTTCCACATCAGCCACAGCAGACGACGAACCTCGACCTTCGACATCGAGGCGGGCAGAGATAGAAGGAGATGAGCTGCCTGCTCTAATGGAAACAAGCGACGAGATGACACCCCAGTGTCCCACCACCCCAACCCCCAGGCCATGGACAGATAACGATTCGCGGAGAATGCAAAGGTAGCCGGGAGGCACACAGCACGTCTTTAAGAAAAAAGCCGAAATAAACCTGCTAATTAATTAGGTGCCACCGACATGTATTTGTCGGCCCAGATCAGAGACGACACAATCGGAAATTGGCACTGATCTGGGCTGACAATTACGGGCAGCACCTAATTAATTAGCATGTTTGTTTCAGCTTTTTTCTTAAAGATGTGCTGTGTACCCCCCGGCTACCGCTGGACCCCCGCGTTCTTCGCAGCAATGTATCGGTCAGCGGCCTGGAGGGTGGGGGCCATTGCACCATCCCAGCCTGCGATGACTCAGTCTAACACACCATCATCAGTGTGCTCACTGTCTTCCCGATTCTGGTAAGTGGTACTACACTGTACATACATTAATTCTACTTTATATAGCCTGTGTATTTTTACGTGTTATTTGGTATGAATTAGTAGCTTCATAGCTTAAAGGTTACTGGAGGGAGTGTTCTTGCCAACAGCGCTTGCGTGAGATTTTCTGCCTAGAGCGCTTGCGTGAGATTTTCGCTACAGAGAACAGTTCAGTAATGATTGTGGAAAAGTATTTCTACTTTATATAGGCTGTGTATTTATCATATCATTCCTGCTTTTACTATATATTACTTTTATTTTAGGTTTTATGTGTTATTTGGCATGATTTAGTAGGTTATTTTTGGGTCTGTGAACGCTCACAAAATTTTCCCATATAAATAAATGGTAATTGCTTCTTCGCTTTACGACATTCCGGCTTACGAACCATTTCATAGGAACGTTCTACCTTCCGATGGCGGGAGAAACCTGTAAAGCATTGCAGCTCAAAATTTTGCATAGAGCCCATCTGACTCCAGATCGTCTCTCGAAATTTAAGACAGGCGTTTCTCCAATGTGTTCTAAATGTAAAGGAAATACTGGAACTCTCACCCACTGTTTTTGGACTTGTCCCAAACTTCAGGCATACTGGAGTGATACTTTGGGTGAAATGGAAAAGATTCTGAAGATGGAGCTTGAACTGGATCCAGTGTCTTTTCTCATAGGCCTACCTACCAGTTGTATTATTAATGCATATCAGAAAAAAACTTTTTTAATATCCTGACTTTTGGTGCGAGGAAGAACATTTTACTTCGTTGGATATCCGATAAGGCCCCTGGACTTCCTGGTTGGCATAAGTTAATCATGGAATACTTTCCTTTGGACTTTTTAACATGTATGGTACACTCAAAAACAAATTATTTTCATAAAACATGGCAACCTTTTCTACAATATGTAGATATAAACCTGTCTGCTATACTAATAAGGGCTTTTGTATAGGATGTGGTGGTGATGTCTACACTTTGATGGAAGTGTTCTGATAGCCAATATCTGTGAGCGGAAGAAATGTAAATGTACCTGGAAACTGAAAGTTTTGTTATGCTGAGCAAAAAAAAATTTAAAAAAGCAAAAAAGGGAAGCTAGATTATGAAAATAAACTAGCACAAAATATAAAAATGGATAGTAAAAGTTTTTATAATTATATAAAGCGGAAAAGGGTGGCTAAAGTGAATATAGGTCCTTTGGAGGACAAGAAGAGGGAATTGATATTGGGTAATGAGATAATAGCCGAGGCTTTGAATGACTATTTTGTGTAGATCTTCACGGTAATATGCCAAAGAGAGATGTTATGGATGCGAAGGGAGGCGAGGGCCTCGATATAATCGCGGTAGTGCTGAGCAAACTTGTGGGCCTGAAGATAGCCAAGTCCCCTGGTCCTGATGGAATGTATCCTAGGGTACTGAAAGAAATGGCAGGAGTTACAGTAGAGGTTTTGGTGATAATTTACCAAAATTCTCTGGACTCTGGGCAGGTACCGGTGGATTGAAAGGCAGGAAATGTCACACCACTGTTCAAAAAAGGATTGGTTAATTAATAGAAAGCAGAGGGTTACTCTGGTTGGCAATCGGTGGTGAGCGGAGTGCCGCAGGGGTCGCTGCTGTTCACAATCTACATTAACGATCTGACAAAGAGGACCAGGGAAGACCTAACAGCTTCGTCACTGCCGTCTACCTGTGATGCCATTTTCAAGGAACACTGTTCATGCACCTCCCTATGTTTCAAAACACTCTCCAGGGCCCTGACCTTTATAGTTTAAGACCTTCCCTGCTTCAACCAATCTACACTTCACATTGGGAGTTAAGTTCCATCTGTCACTCCTTGGCCCACTTTCCCAGTTCATCTAAAATCTGTTGTAATCTTAGATAATCTAATTCACTGTCTACTATCCTACCAATTTTGCTGTTATTCATTAATTTCTTAACCCTATTAACAACATTGCTATCCATACTGTTAACATAGATGACAAACAACAGGGAAACCTGTTGTCAATCCATGTGGTATACCACTGGTCACAGACTTCAGTCTCGGTAGCTCCCCTCCTTCGGTCTGAGTAACCCCCCCCCCCACCTTCCTCTTCCGTCCGAGTAACACCCCCCCCACCTTCTCCTTCGGTCTGAGTAACCCCCACCCCCCCCAACCTTCTCCTTCGGTCTAACATTCCCCCCCCCCACCTTCCCCTTCGGTCCGAGTAACACACCCCCCACCTTCCCCTTCGGTCCGAGTAACCCCCCCCCCACCTTCCCCTTCGGTCCGACTAACCCCCCCCCCCACCTTCCCCTTCGGTCCGGGTAACCCCCCCCCCCCACCTTCCCCTTCGGTCCGGGTAACCCCCTCCCCCACCTTCCCCTTCGGTCCGGGTAACCCCCCTCCCCACCTTCCCCTTCGGTCCGAGTACCTCCCCCCCCCCCACCTTCCCCTTCGGTCCGAGTAACCCCCCCCCCACCTTCCCCTTCGGTCCGAGTAACCCTCCCCCCATCTTCCCCTTCGGTCCGAGTAACCCCCCCACCCCCACCTTCCCATTCGGTCTAACACCCCAACCTCCACCTTCTCCTTCGGTCCGAGTAATCCCCTCCCCCACCTTCCCTTTCGGTCTGAGTAACCCCCCCCCCCACCTTCCCCTTCGGTCCGATTAACCTCCCCCCCCCACCTTCCCCTTCGGTCTAACACCCCAACCTCCACCTTCTCCTTCGGTCCGAGTAACCCCCCCTCCCCCCACCTCTCCTTCGGTCCGAGTAACCCACCCCCCACCTTCCCCTTCGGTCTAACACCCCAACCTCCACCTTCTCCTTCGGTCCGAGTAACCCCCCTCCCCCCACCTCCCCTCCTTCGGTCCGAGTAACCCCCCCCCCACCTCCCCTCCTTCGGTCCGAGTAACCCCCCCCCACCTTCCCCTTCGGTCCGAGTAACCCCCCCACCCCCACCTTCCCATTCGGTCTAACACCCCAACCTCCACCTTCTCCTTCGGTCCGAGTAATCCCCTCCCCCACCTTCCCCTTCGGTCCGATTAACCTCCCCCCCACCTTTCCCTTCGGTCCGAGTAACCCCCCACACCTTCCCCTTCGGTCCGAGTAACCCCCCACATCTTCCCTCCTTCGGTCCGAGTAAACCCCCCCCCCCACCTTCTCCTTCCATTAAACCAATTTTGTATCCAACTGGCTGCTTCACCCTGACTCCATGTGATCTCACCTTCTGGAATAGCCTCTCAAATGGGAATTGTCAAAAGCCCTGCTAAAGTCCACGCAGACAGTATCTTCTGCCCTTCTCTCATCACTCTTCCTCAGTACCACTTCAGAAAACAGTCAAATTTGTGATAACCATATTTTCCGCATTCAAGGCATTTGCTGCTCTTTATTAGTCTTTTTGCTCTCCTAATGCTGGTAGACCCTGTCCCTCAGAATTCTTTCCATAACTTTCTCACCACTGATGTCAGGCTCACTGCTCTGCAGTTCCCAGCTTGTCCTTTAGCCCTGTCCTGGGTTTTCTCAAACCTCACCTGTGGCTAAAGATTATGGAAATTAAGACTCTTTCAATTTCTCCCCAAGCTTCCCACAATCTCTTTCACCCTATTGGCCAAAGCTACTGTTTTTGCACCTGTTTTCTACTCCAAGTGTACTCCTATCTCTTGTACTCAAGGGATTTGCTTGAGCCCAGTTGTCTACACCTGACACACATGCTCAGTTTGAATGAATTACCCTATTCCTTTCCCTGCTACACCAACTTCACACACAAATATGCAATGTCCGGCCCAAAATAACACACTTCAGCCAAGTACCTGGAACGGACTTCGGAAAACATCAGGGATTCCAGGCAGAAAGATGATTTCCCAGAAGAGAAGTCCAAATAGTGTTAAAAATGTAGCTCCTTCACCATGGATCCCTGTACAAACAGAGCGACAAATCACTGTGGACCATGTAGACATTTCACTAACAATAAAAGCTAACAGGTTTCTGTGGACATTACCCTGATCAAAGCCCTGCTGTTGGTAGTAGGCCAGTGAGACTGCCTCCACAGAACAGATGACTGTGGAATCAGCTTGCTCCTCCAGCAGAAACATGGCATTACCCATCCCTGGGCAAGTCCGGCCCTTTATCGTCACCTGAAAAGAGTAAAACAGTGAAATTCAGCACTGCCTCAGACTGCACTGACAGAGTCCAGGAAATCTCCACAACACATAGGAGCAGTATTAGGCCATTCGGCTCATTGAGTCTACTCCACCAATCCAGCATGGCTGATTTATTGTCCCTCTCAACCCCATTCTCCTGTCTTCTCCCTGTAATCTTTGACACCCTGACTATTCAAGACCCTATCAACCTCCACTTTAAATATATCCAATGACTTGATCTCCTCAGCTGTCTGTGGCAATGGATTGCACAGTTTCAACACATTGTGACTAAAGGAATTTCTAATCTCTTCTAAATGGATATCCCTCTATTCTGAGGTTGTGCCCTCTGGTCCTAAACTCCCCCACTATAGGAAACATCCTCTCCATATCCACTCTAACTTGGCCTTTCAATATTTGATAAGAGTTCAATGAGATCCCTCTCCCCATTCTTCTAAACTCCACTGAGCCCAGAGCCAAATGCTCCTCACGTGTCAAACTTTTCATTCTTGGGATCAATTATCGTGAACTTCCTTTGGACCCTCTCCGATGCCAGAAAATCTTCTCTTAGATAAGGAGGCCAAAACTGCTCACAATACTCCAATTGTAGCCTGCCTAATACTTTATAAAGCCTCAGCATTACACCCTTGCTTTTGTATTCTAGTCTTCTCAAAGTGAATGGCAACCCTGCATTTGCCTTCCTTACCACCAGTTCAACATGCAAGTTAACCTTTAGGAAATCCTGTACAAGGGCTCTTTGCACCTCTGATTTTTTAAAAACAGTCCACGGCTTTATTTCTTCTGCCAAAGTACATGACCATACATTTCCTTATACTATATTTCATCTGCTACTTCTTTACATATTCTCCCAAACTGTCCTGCTGTATGCTAGGATGTAATGTTGAGGCTTTATGAAGCATTGGTGCGGCTCACTTGGAGTTTTGTGAGCAGTTTTGAGAGCCTTTTTCAAAGAAAGGAAGGGGGAGGGTGCACAGGTTTACAATAATAACTGCAGGATGAAAGGATGATCATATGAGGGACACTTGATGGCTCTGGGCCTGTACTCGGCAGATTTCAGACGAATGAAGGGGGAGTCTCATTGGAACATTTGAATGTTCAAAGACCGAGATGGAGTGGGTATGTAGAGGATGTTTCCTGTAGTAGGGGAGTCTAGGACCAGAGGGCATGGCCTTAGAATAGAGGGGTCCATTTAGAATGGAGATGAGGTGGAATTTCTTTTACCAGAGGGTGGATCTGTGGAATTTGTTGCCACAGGCAGCTATGGGACCAAGTCATATTTAAGACAGAGGTTGGAAGGTTCTTAGTTAGTCAAGGCATGAAAGGTTACAGGGAGAAACCAGGAATGGATCAGCAATGAAGAAATGGCAGAGAAGACTCGATGGGCCAAATGGCCTAATTCAGCTCCTGTCTTTTATGGTCTGTCAGACACCTCACTTCCTCAACACTACTTGTCCCTCCACCTATCTTTATATCATCCAAAGCCACCAATTAGCAGCGGACCAATTGATTCAAAGATAGAGATAGAAAGAGAGCTTTGCACACATCAGGGAGAAGAGTTTAAAAAAAAGGAATGTTTCATAGGGATCGGCGCATCAGCGGTGGACCAGTCAATTCATGATTCATTTGCAGAAGCAAATAAAAGTAAAGCTGGGTCAAAGCAGAGTAGCCATTGTGAGACGGGACTCGTGTCGGAGTGGGAACTTCCGCTTTGGCAAGGAAGGCTTTTGTAGTTGTTGAATCAAAAGTCATTAAGTCACCAATAACGTTAAGTGGAAGGAATGTATCACTTCCACTGACCCATTCTGGGAATAGCACTTTAAGGATTTAAAGGAATTGGAGAGATTGTGACAGAGTACTGCTTGGTCAGATGTTCCAGCTCCTGCTCTCACACTACTCACATGCGGTACTTGTTCCATATCCATCACAGGCAAGTCCTGAAGAAGGTGGTGCCATTTTCTGCAGCCTGGAGAGTCACGTATCCGCAGCACTCGCTGCTGCAGAGCCAGCCGATGTCCTGTGTGTACATATGCATCAGCCAGACCTTCGCGCAGACAACGGATTGCCTGCAGCCAAATCACAAATAACTTACTTCCAAAGAACAATGCAGGGAAACGCTGGGTGAACAGAGCCTCAATCAGCTCCCATAACAGCCATCCTCTACCCAGGGAGAGGCAGTTCACACAGCATAACCAGTGATGGGATCTTCCCACTTCCCCCTATCCAGTGACAGGTGATGCTGTTTTAATCAGTGTTACCTGGTCAGTCTGTTTGAGGTGTTGCAGCAGATTCACAGTCAGTCGATCCCACCAGCAGCCACGACTCTCCGGACAGAAGATGTCCTGGTCCAGAAGGCTCTTCAATTCCTCCACTGCCTCCTGACAAAAGCATTCACAGAGAGCTTTTAACTGGGATGTCCTAGCTCCAGTAGCTCAACTGCACTCAGGTCTACAGAGAGTTGCACAGCACAGAAATTGGCCGTTCAGTCCATCACATCCATGATGAACTTTACGTTCATTTAATAGCCCCACCATGAAAAAAAAAGGTTCTATTACCCTAGCTACATCTCCTGCACACAAGAGGGACACAGTAGTGCAGTGGTTATCACAACGCTTTACAGTACAGATGACATGCGTTCAATTCCCACTGCTGTCTGTAAGGAGTTTGTACATTCTCCCCATTAAATGTGTGAGCTTCCTCTAGGTGCTCTGGTTTCCTCCCACAGTCCAAATACATACTAGTGCTAGATCAATTGGTCATTGTAAATTGTCCCATGATTAGGCTCAGATTAAATCAGGGGACTGCTGGGCTGCATGGCTCAAAGGGCCAGAAGGGCATATTCTGCACTGTATCTCCATAAACAAACTGCTGGAGGAGTCAGGCAGCATACATGGAAATAGTTAAACAATTGATGTTTCAGGCTGAGACTCTTCATCAGGACTGGAAGGAAGGGGGATGATACCAAAATAAGGTGGGAGGAGGAGGAGAAGGAGCACTAGCTAGAAGGTGATTGGTGAAGCCAGGTGGATGGGGGAAGGAGAATGAAGTGAGAGGCTAGAAGGTGATAGGAGGAAAAGGTAAGGGTTGAAGAAGGAATCTGATAGGAGAGGAAAGTGAACTAGGAGGGAGAAAGGGAAGGAAGAGGGTTGGAGGCTACCTAGATGAACTACAAGGTGTTCCTCCTCCAACCTGAGACTGGCCTCATCATGGCAAAAGAGGAGGCCATGAACGGGAATGGGATAGGACTTAAAATGGTTGGCCACCGGGAAATCTTGCTTTTTGCTGATGGAGCAAAGGTGCTTGATGAGGTGTACCCAAGTCTATGTCAAGTTTCACCGGTGTAGGGGAGACTGCATCAAGAGCACCGGATACAGTAGACAACCCTGACAGATTCATGGATGAACTATTGCCTCAACTGGAAGGACTGCTTGGGGCCCTGAATAGAGGTGAGGAAGGTGAATAGCCAGGTACAGCACCTAGGCTGCCTGCAGGGATAACTGCCAGGAGGCAGATTAGTGGGGAAGGACAAATGGACAAGAAAATCACAGAGGGTGTGAGCCCTGTGGAAAGAGGAGATTTTGGGGGGATGGGGCAGTTGTGGGGTCCCTTTGGAAATGGCAGAAGTTGCAGAAAATGACTGCTGGAAGCAGAGACTCATGGCTGAAGATAAGAGGAATTCTATTCCTGTTAGTGTGCGGAAAGATACGGTGAGGGCGGATGTCCAGTAAATGGAGGTAGCATCAATGGTGGGGGAAGGAAACCTTTGTCCTTTATCTCAATGTCCTGGAAAGGAAAGCCCCATCCTGGGAATAGATGTGGCAGACCCAAAAGAATTGAGAAAAGGGAATAGCATTTTTACAGGAGAAAGATAGGAAGGGGTATAGTCAAGATAGTGTGGGAATCGGTTTTATAAAAGCTGTTGGTTGACAATTTGCCCCCAGAGATTGAGAAAGTAGAGAGAGACGTCAGAAATGGACCAAGTGAATTTAAGCACAGGGTGGAAGCTGGAGGCAAAGTTGATGAAACTGATGAACTCAGCACGGATGAATAAAGCGGCACCAATGCAGCGCAGAAAGAGTTGGGGAGCTTTACCAGCGAAGGCATGGAACATGAACTCTTCCATGTAGCCAATGAAAAGGCGGGCGTAGCTTGGCCCATGACTACCCCTTGAGTTTGGAGGAAGTGGGAGAAGCCAAAAGAGAAATTGTTGAGTTTCCTGGCCAGTTCCCCTCCTCCGTCTGGCAGAACTGGTCTTCACACTCAACAATATGGGGACTACTGTGTCAAGTACCTTGGCTCCTTGTACAGGATTTTTTCAGAGGCCAACCTTTTTAACTCCTATCCTCTTCCTGTGCTGACACTTCGGTCCACGGCCTCCTCTTCTGCCGCAATGAGACCACTCTCGTGCATACCTCACATTCTGTCTAGTTAGCTTCCAACCGGATAGCATGAACACTGATTCTTCAGTAATTTCTCCCCTCCCTCTTCAATTCTCAACTCTGCCCCCTCTCTTAGTTCTTCTCTTCTCATCTACCCATAAACTCCCCTTGGGTCCCCTCCTCCTTCACTTTCTCCCATAATTCACTCTCCTCTTTGACCAGATTCTTCCTTCTTCTGCCCTTTACCTTTTCCACCTATCACTTCCTCCACCTTCCCCCACCCACTTGGCTTTACCAATCATCTTCTACCTATCCTCCACCTTCATATTCTGGCATCTTCCCCTTTCCTTTCCAGTCCCAATGTGTATTGCCCGTTTATTCTCCTCCATAGATGTTGCCAGACCTGATGAGGGAGGGAGGGAGGGTGAGTGTGAGTGTGAGTGTGTGTCTCTTTGAATTTCCAACATCTACAGAATCCCGTGTCTATACCCCTTACAGTTTTATCTACCTCTATCATGTCACTCAGCCTCCTTTCTCCAGGGAAAACCCACTCAGCCTATCCAATCTCTCCCCAAGCTAGTTTTCCTATCTAAGATATCCAGTCTTTTGCAAGCATCAAAATAGTCTATTCTATTTCCCCTCATAGGGCAAAACACTATCCCACGATGCACCCTGGTCCCTCAATCCTCCTCCTCAAGAGAAACCTAAACCTCTCCTGTACAAAACTCAAACAAATTAGTGAGAGAGGGTTTCCCCTGCACCTCGATCCTGTTTGGCAGTGATATTTCGACAGCCCTCCTAGTCTTTTTGAGCATTTCCCTACCCTTCTACATTCCTGACAGGCCTCTCCATCTGGCATAATTCCCTCTATCTACCATAATGTTCTCTTCATTCAATCCTTGATATCTGGGGTTCCCTGCACGTTACCCTTGGCTTTCACTCTTACAGGAATGTGGCCCAGAACTCCTGCTAGTTCTCCTTCGAATGTTTCCACATGCCTGCAGAATGCCTTGTAAGCTCCTTAATGCTATTTGCCTGTTTATGCCCATCTAATTCCCTTCTGCTTTACTTTCCCCACATATTCCCTTGATCCCAGTTCTTTATTTCCAATTCCACCCCTCCCGATCAAACTTCAAAACTTGTTTATTATACAAAACTCCCTAATCTTGCCTTCCACCCTCACTGAACACTGAACTCTTACTTTCTCTTCTTCTGAAACAAACATCCAACTTGTTCACTGCCATTTCACCATCCAGTACCTGCTCACACTCTACTTTCACTGGGTCCTCTTTTATACAACTGTAATCAGCTTTCCCCATTTAAACTGACAGAATCACAGTCACTGTGTCCAAAATGTTTCCCACTGACACTTCAATCATCTGAGACCTTTCATTTCCTCAGATTAGGTCAAGTACAGCCCCATCGCTCAGCGAAATCTCTACATACATACAGTGCCTATAAGTAGTATTCACACCCCTCCCACCCTTGCAAGTTTTCATGCTTTATTGCTCTACAACATTGAATCACAGTGGATTTAATTTGGCTTTTTTGACACTGTTCAACAGAAAAGACTCTTTCATTTCAAAGTGAAAATAGATTTCTACAAATTGGTCTAAATATATTACAATTATTAAACACAAAATAATTGATTGCCTAATTACTCATCCCCCCCCAAGTCAGCATTAGTAGATGCACCTTCAGCAGCAATCACAGCCTCGAGTCTGTATGGATAAGTCTCTATTAGCTTTGCACATTTGGATTCTGCAATCTTCCCCCATTCTTCTTTATAAAACTGCACAAACCCTGTCAGATTGCATGGGGATCGCGAATGAACAGCCCTTTTCAAGTCCAGCCATAAATTCTCAGTTGGATTGAGGTCTGGACTCTGACTTGGCCACTCCAGAATATTAACTTTGTTGTTTTTAAGCCATTCCTGTGTAACTTTGGCTTTATGGTTGGGTTCATTGACTTGCTGGAAAACAAATCTTCTCCAAAGTCTCAGTTCTCCTGCAAACTGCATCAGGTTTTCCTCCAAGATTTCTCTGTATTTTCTACGTTCATTTTACTCTCTACCTTCCAGAGTCTGCTGCAGTGAAATGTCCCTTCAGCATGATGCAAGCACCACCATGCTTTACGGTAGGGATGGCGTGTTTCTGATGATGCGCGGTGTCTGGCTTACACCAAACACAGCATGTAGTCTGATGGCCCATAGGCTCTATATTTTTCCATTAGACCATAGAACTTCAGAGTCTCCCACATGCCTTCTGGTAACCTCTAGTCAAGATTTCATGGGAGTTTTTTTTCTCCCCCAACAGTACCTTTCTCTTTGCCACTCTTCTGTAAAGCTGTGACTGGTGAAGCACCCGGGCAACAGTCGTATGCACAGTCTCTCCCATCACAGCCACTGAGGCTTATAACTCCTCCAAAGTTGTTCTAAGTCTCTTGGTTGCCCCCTTCACTGCCCCCTTCTTGAAAGGTCACTCAGTTTTTGAGGATGTCCTGCTCTAGGCAGATTTACAGCTGTGCCATATTCTTTCCATATCTTGATGATTGATTTAACTGTACTCCAAGGGATATTCAGTGACTTGAAAATTTTCTTGTATCCATCTCCTGACTTGTGCTTTTCAATAATCTTTTTGTGGAGTTGCTCGGAGTGTTCTTTTGTTTTCATGGTGTAGTTTTTGCCAGGACACTGACTCACCAGCAGTTGGATCTTCCAGATACAGGGGTATTTTTACTACAATCAATTGGAACAGCTTGACTGAACACAGGTGATCTCCATTTAACTAATCATGTGACTTCTAAAACCAGTTGGCTACACCAGTGATGGTTTGGTGTGTCATATTAAAGGGTGGGGGGTGGGGGGGGTGAATACTTATGCATCAATTATTTTGTGTTTTATATTTGTAATTAATTTGGATCAGTTTGTAGAGATCTGTTTTCAGTTGGACTCGCAAGTCTTTTTCTGTTGATCAGCATTAAAAAAGCCAAATTAAATCTACTGTGATTCAATGTTGTAAAACAATAAAACATAAAAACTTCTAAGGGAAGGTGAGTACCTTCTTGAGACATATATAGTGCCTATAAAAACATTAGTGCATGTATTTAGTAAATTCTGCCCCACCTAAGCCCCTTGTACTAAGACAATTCCTGTCAATTTTGGGCAGAAAACATTTTCCACTCATACAATCCTATTGTTCTTATACTTTTCTGTGATTTCCCTACTGATCTGTTTTTTTTCCATTTGCTAAGAGGCCTATAGTAGAAGGCACGATTCATAGTTGCCAAGCTCCTCATTAAAGCAGACCCTGGCATGCCCCCTTTGATAAAATTAGAACTACCTGGGAGCATGATTTAAATATTTCTCTGTCCGATGAGGTTTGGGATTCAGTTCTTAAGTCAGTTAACTCAACCTCTTCATCTGCTCGCCACTGCCTTTTGCAGTTCAAGGTTGTACATAGGGCTCATATGTCTAAAGTCAAATTATCGTGGTTCTATTCTGATATTAGTCCCTTTTGTGACAAGTGTATAGTGGGCGAGGCTTCTGTTATCCACATGTATTGGGCTTGTCCCAGTTTGGAGAAACTTTGGAGAAATGTCTTTTTAACCTTATCCCATATCCTTAATTGCCATTTAGAATCTAACCCATCGATTGCTCTTTTCTAGCATTTTGGGTGAAGTTGACATGCGTTTGAGTCCGACTAAACAGCGAACGTTGTCTTTTGCCTCTCTTTTGGCTAGGTGTTTAGTCCTTAGGTGGAGAGATGTTGCCCCACCCACTCATGCTCAATGGCTTAGAGACATTATGTCCTGCTTAGACCTTGAAAAGATTCATTGTTCACTTCTTAATTCGGAGATAAAATTCCATAAGGTGTGGGGACCTTTTCTTGATTATTTTCATAACTCCTCTTTAGATTAAAGGTTTATCTTCATTTTTCTTTCAGTAGTTTAGTCCCTTACATCCAGCTTTCTTTTCTGGTTAACTTTTATGGTTTCTTTTATGATGTGAAATATACTATAGTTTAGGTAGTAGGCAATACACTTTTTATATTCACAGCTCTGTGGTGACAAAAGCTCTGATTTAACTTTTTTTTATATCATAATGGTTGGCTTGGAGTGCGCAATGGGAGGGTGGGGTGCTTACTAACTTTATATGACTTATTTTGGGTGCTTTTTCTTTACTTTCTTTACATTAGACATGTTGGTTTTGCACTGTATAAATCTCCATTTTGTTGGTGGTTTTTTTCTTATTCTGTAGAAACTCATAAAAAAAATTAATAAAAAAAAAACAGACCCATTGTAGCCCAACACTCACTTCCTGACTTCGTCCCAAGATCACCCCAGCCCCCAACAAACCCTGGGAGTTGATAGCTTTGTATTTTTACTTTGTACATATCAAGCCGCTGTAGAATTTCAACCCCTCGGAAGCGAATTCTCGCGTAGACCCAGCCTGTAGTGAAACATTGCAGGAAGACCGGCAGCTCTTGACAGAACCTGAAATAAAGCAAACACGGTCATTGGGAAACGTCATTGCTCAGGTTTACTGAGAACAGGCAATTGCAACTCTGGGCTCAAAGCCACCTAACTGGCCCAGGACAGTCTCAATCCTGTCCTTGTTGTACCCAAACCTGCAGCACCACTGGAGACAAGCTCTCTGAGACAAACAACACCGGACTGGTGGAATCGTAACCAGGCAGCTTCAGTCCACAAACCCCATCCTATTCAGCACTTAGCCCAGGCTACACAGCCACTGAAATACATCCAAACACTAATCACTCTTCAAAAACTACACCCTGACCCACCAATCCCTTCTTGCTTTCAGAGTTAATGCTCTCAAGCATCTGGCCCAGATGGTGTTCTTGGCCACGGCCTTAGATCCTGTGCCAATCAGCTGTTGGGGGTATTTGCAAATATTTAATTTGTGAATTTTCCTGCTTTAAGAGCACTGTCATCCTGGTACAAGATAACGTGCCTTAACGACCACTGCCCAGTGCTCAGGGCTTCAAGTCTGGTCATACCACATGTCAACTCAAGCCTTCCAGACAACCTCATCAATGTACTTTGTCTACCACTGAAACATGTCTATGGCAAACACCATCTCCCTGGCACTATACTCAGCTCTGAAGCACCTGCACAGTAACGACATCTACCTCTGACTACAGTTAATTGACTACAGCTCTGGCTTCAATACTATAATTTCAAGCAAATTTATCACCAAACTCTGGACCCTGGGAGTTGACATTTCTTTCTGCATCCTTGACTTTCTGACTAACAGATGGCAATCAGTAAAGACTGACAAATAGCCTTGCCATGATTATCACTGGTACCCCACAAGATTGTGTCCTCAAACCCTACTCTACTTCCAGTACACTCATGACTGTGCAGAGATACTGGGTGTGAGCGTATTGAGCTCTTCCATTACCTGATGTCACTACTCTTCTCCAAATCAGTCCATGTCTTTTTGGCAGCTTTATAAATCTCCAGAGCCTCTCTCCAGGCCTTGTTGGCCATTGCTGTTCCCACCTCAGCCAGTGCATGACAGGCCACATCGTACCTGCAATACAACATGTAATCTCTCAATGAACATTCAATACATGTCTGAGTCATAGCAATGTGCCATTCAGCTCATCATGTAGTACTGTCTGAAAAAGAGCTACCCCTCCCCTCTCCCCGCACTCAAAATAATTGCCCTCCCTTCTCCCTATACTCCATGATGCATTTTTAATGTTAAAAACTTCTCAAATATATTCAGCAACGTGCCTCTTCAGCCCTCCGTGAAGAAATTGCTCCTCACCTCAGTAGTAAATACCTCAGCCCATCCAATCTGTGCCACACTGCTGTTCTGCAATAATCTCACCTAGACCACAACCCTCCTGACCACGTCCTGATTAAAACCCGCATCTATCACTTCCAATGGCAGCTTGTTCCACACTCATACCTTCTGAGAAAAGTAATTCCCCTTCAGGTGACACAAATATTTCACCTTTCACCCTTAACCCATGTTCAAGTCTCACTCAACCTCTGTGGAAAAAAAAATTTGCTTGTACTTACCCAATCTACATCCCTCATAATTTTGTATAGCTCCATCAAATCTCCATCAATCTCCTATGCTCACAGGAATAAAGTCCTAATATTTTCAACCTTTCCCTACAACTTAAGCCCTCAAGTCCTGGAAACATCCTTGTAAATTTTCCTTGCACTCTTTCAGTCATCGTGATACCTTTCCTTCAGGTAGGTGATTAGCACTGCATATAATACTCCAAGTTAGGCCTCACCGATATCTTATGCAACTTCAACATAACATCCCATCTCCTGTACTCAACACATTCATGTATGAAGGGTAATGTTCCAGAAGCTTTTTGTATAACCCTATCTGTGACTCCATTTACAATGAATCACGGACCTGTATTCCTAGGTGCCTTTGTTCTACTCTACTCCTCAGTGCCCTACTGCTCACTGCACAGGTGCCACCCTGATTTGTCCTCCCAAAGTGCAACACCTTGCACTTGTCTGCATTAAATTCCATCTAGTCCGGATCCCAATGCAAGCTTTAATAGTCTTCCACTTGGTGTCATCCACACAACTTGCTTTCTTGCTTTCAGCTGCAAGAGTCACTTATCTACGAGAAAAAGTCAGTCTCAGCATAGCCACCATTTCTCTCTTGCTGCTGTCTACAAGAGGGCTTTTTCTGTTACTGATCACAGCTCACAGTGAATTTACTATCAAAGTACATAGATGTTACCACCTAAAATACACTTTCTTGCCAGGAAACTCAATCAATCCATAACAAAATAAATTGGATTGGAGTGTGGCATTACCGGAGCAAATCCTCTCTGTGCTGAAAGATTCTCGCCTCCCTGAGGACAGTATAGCTGGGGAAGGTGACTCGTCCCATATTGACCATGAGGACTGTGGACAGTTGGTTCTGACCACCACAGGCTGCATCTTCATCATCTGTTGGCTCCGTCAGAGAGAAAAGTAGCAATAGCCGTGAAAACACAGCACGAGCAACCACAGTTACTCTCAAACACTGTCCAACCATCTCCTTCACCCTGTTAACACAAACCCCAGAAAAACACTCAGAAACACAAGAGATTCTGCAGAAGCTGAAAATCCTGAACCACACACACAAAATGCTGGAGAACAGCATTATTACTGGATGCAAATATAGAACGGAATAACTGGTTGATGTTTCAGGCCAAGACCAAGTCCTGATCGACACACATAATGCTTATCAGCCAAGTGCCCATGTTGACCATTTCAAGCCACCAGATACGGGACTGTTCAATGTAATTTCCTGTAAACAAGTGTAAATGAGAACCTAATACTGTTCCTCATGATTCAATACAGCATAAAAAATACAAAAGACAAAAAAAATTATAAAACACAACAGTATTTGAAATAGACTATATACAGAGATTGACTGCAAGCCCACAAGGGTGACTTTACAGAAGGTGACTGACTGGAAATTATAAAGTACAGATGATGGGGTGAAGGCGCTCCATTCCACAATGTCCCAGACCTGCTGACATGAGGAACTCTGCTGCCCGTCTAACCTGCATCATTTCCTGACACACAGGGGAACTCTGCTCCCCATGTAACCTGCATCGTTTCCTGACCCATGGGGGACTCTGCTCCCTGTGTAACCTGCATCGTTTCCTGACCCATGGGGGACTCTGCTCCCTGTGTAACCTGCATTATTTCCTGACCCATGTGGGAACTCTCCTCCCCGTCTAACCTGCATCGTTTCCTGACCCATGTGGGAACTCTCCTCCCCGTCTAACCTGCATCGTTTCCTGACCCATGTGGGAACTCTCCTCCCTGTCTAACCTGCATCGTTTCCTGATCCATGTGGGAACTCTCCTCCCCGTCTAACCTGCATCATTTCCTGACCCATGAGGAACTCTGCCCCCGGTCTAACCTGCATCGTTTCCTGACCCATGGGGGAGCTCTCCATCCCGTCTAACCTGCATCGTTTCGACACACAGGGGAACACTGCTCCCTGTGTAACCTGCATATTTCCTGAAACCTGGGGGACTCTCCTCCCCGTCTAACCTGCGTCATTTCGCGACCCATGGGGGAGCTCTGCTGCCTGTGTAAACTGCATCGTTTCCTGACACAAGGGGGAAATCTCCACCCAGTGTTACCTGAATCGTTTCCTGTCCCAAGAGGAACTCTCCTCCATGTGTAACCTGCATCGTTTCCTGACCAATTGGAGACTCTCCTCCCCGTGTAACCTAAATCGTTTCCTGACACAAGGGGGATTCTCCTCCCCGGGTGTGAATTGGGATGATGTTTTTGCAGGGAAATGTACATGGACATGTGGTCGATATTTAGAGATCTCTTGCAGGATGTTAGGGATAAATTGTCCCGGTGAGGAAGATAAAGAATGGTAGGGTGAAGGAACCATGGGTGACAAGTGAGGTGGAAAATCTAGTCAGGTGGAAGAAGGCAGCATACATGAGGTTTAGGAAGCAAGATCAGATGGGTCTATTGAGGAATATAGGGAAGCAAGAAAGGAGCTTAAGAAGGGGCTGAGAAGAGCAAGAAGGGGGCATGAGAAGGGCTTGGCGGGCAGTGTAAAGGAAAACCCCAAGGCATTCTTCAATTATGTGAAGAACAAAAAGATGACAGGAGTGAAGGTAGGACCGATTAGAGATAAAGGTGGGAAGATGTGCCTGGAAGCTGTGGAAGTGAGCAAGGTCCTCAATGAATACTTCTCTTCGGTATTCACCAATGAGAGGGAACTTGATGACGTGAGGACAATATGACTGAGGTTGATGTTCTGGAGCATGTTGATATTAAGGGAGAGGAGGTGTTGGAGTTGTTAAAATACATTAGGACGGATAAGTCCCCGGGGCCTGACGGAATATTCCCCAGGCTGCTCCACGAGGCGAGAGAAGAGATTGCTGAGTTTCTGGCTAGGATCTTTATGTCCTCGTTGTCCACGGGAATGGTACCAGAGGATTGGAGGGAGGCGAATGTTGTCCCCTTGTTCAAAAAAGGTAGTAGGGATAGTCCGGGTAATTATAGACCAGTGAGCCTTATGTCTGTGGTGGGAAAGCTGTTGGAAAAGATTCTTAGGGATAGGATGTATGGGCATTTAGAGAATCATGTTCTGATTAGGGACAGTCAGCATGGCTTTGTGAAAGGCAGATCGTGTCTAACAAGCATGATAAGAGTTCTTTGAGGAGGTGACCAATGAGGGTAGCGCAGTGGATGTGATCTACATGGATTTTAAAGGCATCTGACAAGGTTCCACACGGTAGGCTTATTCAGAAAGTTAGAAGGCATGGGATCCAGGGAAGTTTGGCCAGGTGGATTCAGAATTGGCTTGCCTGCAGAAGGCAGAGGGTGGTGGTGGAGGGAGTACAGTCGGATTGGTGGGTTGTGACTAGTGGTGTCCCACAAGGATCTGTTCTGGGGCCTCTACTTTTCGTGATTTTTATTAACCACCTGGATGTTGGGGTAGAAGGGTGGGTTGGCAAGTTTGCAGACAACACAAAGGTTGGTGGTGTTGTAGATAGTGTAGAGGATTGTAGAAGATTGCAGAGAGACATTGATAGGATGCAGAAGTGGGCTGAGATGTGGCAGATGGAGTTCAACCCGGAGAAGTGTGAGGTGGTACACTTTGGAAGGACAAATTCCAAGGCAGAGTACAAAGTAAGTGGCAGGAAACTTGGTAATGTGGAGGAGCTGAGGGATCTCGGGGTACATGTCCACAGATCCCTGAAAGTTGCCTCACAGGTGGATACGGAAGTTAAGAAAGCTTTCATAAGTCGAGGGGTAGAGTTTAAGAGTCGCGATGTAATGATGCAGCTCTATAAAACTCTGGTTAGGCCACACTTGGAGTACTGTGTCCAGTTCTGGTCACCTCACTATAGGAAGGATGTGGAAGCATTGGAAAGGGTACAGAGGAGATTTACCAGGATGCTGCCTGGTTTTGAAAGTATGCATTATGATCAGAGATTAAGGGAGCTAGGGCTTTACTCTTTGGAGAGAAGGAGGATGAGAGGAGACATGATAGAGGTATACAAGATAATAAGAGGAATAGCTAGAGTGGATAGCCAGCGCCTCTTCCCCAGGGCACCACTGCTCAATACAAGGGGACATGGCTTTAAGGTAAGGGGTGGGAAGTTCAAAGGGGATATTAGAGGAAGGTTTTTTTACTCAGAGAGTGGTTGGTGTGTGGAATGCACTGCCTGAGTCAGTGGTGGAGGCAGATGCACTAGTGAAGTTTAAGAGACTACTAGACAAGGTATATGGAGGAATTTAAGATGGGGGGGTTATATGGGAGGCAGGGTTTGAGGGTCAGCATAACATTGTGGGCCGAAGGGCCTGTAATGTGCTGTACTATTCTATGTTCACTGACCCATGTTGGAACTCTGCTCCCAGTGTAACCTGCATAGCTTCCTGACGCATGGGGGGACTCTCCTCCCTGTGTATCCTGCATCGTTTCCTCATCCATGGGTGGGGGGGCGGAATCTGCTCCCCGTGTTAACTGCATCGTTTCCTGTCCCATGAGGAATTCTCCTCCCCGTTTAATCTGCAACATTTGCTCACCCATGTGGGTCTCTCCTCCCTGTATAACCTGCATCTTTTCCTGATCCATAGGGGATTCTCCTCCCTGTATAACCTGCATCGTTTCCTGACCCATAGGGGATTCTCCTCCCTGAGGAACCTGCATCGTTTCCTGACCTATGGGGGACTCTGCACCCTGTGTAACCTGCATCGTTTCCTGACCCATGGGGGATTCTCCTCCCTGAGGAACCTGCATCGTTTCCTGACCCATGAGGGATTCTCCTCCCTGAGGAACCTGCATCGTTTCCTGACCTATGGGGGACTCTGCACCCTGTGTAACCTGCATCGTTTCCTGACCCATGAGGGACTCTGCACTCTGTGTAACCTGCATCGTCTTCCGCTCTGGCCCCCACCTTAAAGCCTGAGACTCTTCTCACAGAGTTTTGCTGCTGTGTGTACTGTCTGATCATTGCCGGCAACAGTTTCACACACTCAGTACTGCCCGACTGAGTCAGGTGTCAGAGTTATGTCGCCCACAAAAGGGAAATGCTACAACTTCAGACTTTCATCCCCTGGCCAGCATGAGCATGCTGAACACCAGTACATTCATTTATTCGACACACACCAATATCTCATGTCCAGGAATTCTGCACAACCATCACAAATCTTGGGAGCAGGAATCCCGCCTTTTCCACATCCCACCCCTTCCTTGTGAGATAGCTGAGTATCAGAGAACCTGCTCAGGATGGAAGGGCCAAGGGT
Source organism: Mobula birostris (assembly GCF_030028105.1). NCBI lineage: Eukaryota > Metazoa > Chordata > Chondrichthyes > Myliobatiformes > Myliobatidae > Mobula > Mobula birostris. The sequence goes on from NC_092387.1 coordinate 2,178,107, forward strand.
CTGGCTCAGGCTGAAGATCGACCGTTGCTTGGCCAGTTGTAGCAATGACCTGAGGACCTCCGACTTCTGACTCTGCGTTGGTAAATGGAAGTGCTTAGCCAACAGTTTGAGCTCAGGGGCTGAGAGCAGGCTCAGGGCGTCACAAACATTGTTCAGGTCAGCATCTGGGGGTGGGAAGGGACATTGTTAGAGACAACTCTTGATAGTTGATGTGTTCCGACACTCCCCAGTGACTGGTTTACATTCCAAATGAGCAATTCAAGACCTTTTAAGTGAGGTGGGCCGGAAAACAAGCACTTCAGACAGACAAATTCACCAAGCAACTGTAGAGATGATGGGGGCAGCTGGAGTGGGTACATTGAAGAGTGTCACAGCAGGTGAAGGAAGTCAGATGAGGACATTCCCCTTCTCAAAAGCACTATGAAGTAAGCCAGCGAGGGCCAGCTCATTGATGACAGGAACTTCCTGATTAATAAAGGCTTCCCCATCTTGAGGTGGCTATACCTACCTGTCTGAACCAAGCCAGCGAGGGCCAGTTCGTTGATGATAGGCACCAGATCCGGGCCAATCTCAACATATTCCAGTCGTTTCACCCTCAACCAATTCAGCTTCCGTTGGAAAAGCCTCACATACAGTTTCTGGGCAGCACCTGAGGACAAAGGAGAATACAGTGCCTTTAACAAGAGCAGCAGACCCAGTCAAGATTTACATTAAATCCTGAGTACAAGGACACGGCAGAGAAACTAAGCAAATACACTGTGTGCGTCTGTTTTCATGGAGAAGGCGAAAACTCCAAGAAATATTCACAACCCAAGGAATCAGTGCAAATAAAGAAATAAAAGAAATAGGATTAGTGAAGATAAGACTATTTGCAAGTTAATGAGCATGAGAACTAACAAATCACAAGGGCCTGATTATCTTTTCAAAGCTGTGGCTGCAGAGACAGTGGACGCTCTAGTTATCCAAAGATTCAGCAATGGTTCCTGCAGGTTGGAGGGTAGCAAAGGTGACCTTTTGAAAAAGGAAGAAAATAGGAAACCATTGGCCTATTAGTCTGACATCAGAAGAGGAAAATGTTTAAATTTATAATGAAGGATATAGTACAACGAAACTCAGAAAAATAATTTGACCAAACAGACAACATGGATTCAACAGTAGGAAGTGAATTTGGAATTGTTTGAAGATGCAGCTAGTGGAGTCGGTGAGGGGGGCATCAGTGAATGGGAATTCACTTCAGTTGGAAAAACAGCAACACTGTAAAACTGGGAAATGATGTTGTTTAAGAGGCCTCATTGTCTTAACACAAGTCACTGAAAGCTAACAATTAGGTACACCAGCAAGCTAAGAAAGGCAAATGATATCTTGATCTTTACTGGGGTAAGTAATTATCTCCTACAATCACACAGAGTCTTGGTAGGATAACATCTAAACTACCAGAGTCAGTTTGAGACTTCTTACATTTGCCATAAAGGGAGTGGTGTAAAAATTCCCCAGATGGGAAGGCAGAGTGACCATATAGCGAGTAGGCTGAGCCTGAAGAAATTGGAAATGTATACAATTCTGACATGGCACTCGCAGGCATGATGTCTTCCGTGGATCCCAGGGGTATGTGAAAATAAGTGGAAGGCAATTTACAACTTAAATCAGGAAAAAGTTCTTCAAAGAGTGGCGAGTGTTTAGAATCCTCAAGCTCTGTGGACTGTGGAGCCTCAGCTATGACTTGCATTTAAAACAGGTCAGTAGGTTTCCAGATGTGAAAGACATTGCTTTTGTAATGTGAACACAAAAGTGGTTCATTTTGGTAGGTCAAATATGATGGCAGAATATAGCATTAACAGTAAGACTCTTGGCAGTGTGGAGGATCAGAGGGATCTTGGGGTCCGAGTCCACAGGACACTCAAAGCTGCTACGCAGGTTGACTGTGGTTAAGAAGGCATACTGTGCATTGGTTTTCATCAACCATGGGATTGAGTTTAGGAGCCAAGAGGTAATGTTACAGCTATATAGGACCCTGGTCAGACCCCACTTAGAGTACCGTGCTCATTTCTGATTGCCTCACTACAGGATGTGGAAACCATAGAAAGGGTGCAGAGGAGATTTACAAGAATGTTGCCTGGACTGGGGAGCATGCCTTATGAGAATAGGTTGAGTGAACTTGGTCTTTTCTCCTTGGAATGGCAGAGGATCGTGTGGATAGTCAAAGGCTTTTTCCCAGGGCTGAAATGGCTAACACGAGAGGGCACAGTTTTAAGGTGCTTGGAAGTAGGTACCAAGATGTCAGGGGTAAGTTTTTTTTATGCAGAGGGTGGTGAGTGCGTGGAATGGGCTGCCAGCAACAGTGGTGGAGGTGAATACGATAGGGTCTTTTAAGAGACTCCTGGACAGGTACATAGAGCTTAGAAAAATAGAGGGCTAAGGGGAACCTGGGTAATTTATACTTTATACTTTTAATTTCTAAAGTAAGTACATGTTCGGCACAGCATTGTATTGTGCTGAAATTTTTCTATGTTCAATAATACAAGCAAACTGTGTTTGAGGAAGAGAGTGTGCCATGATCTTGCGTGTCCTACGAAGGGGTGCAGAGTACAAAGTCTAGCAGGAGTTTGTTCGTTCTCCCTATGACTGAGTGTTTCCTCTGGGTGCTCTGGTTTTCCCACAGTTCAAAGACACACCAGTAAATTGTCCTGTGATGAGGCTAGGGGTAGGCTCGGGTTAAATCAGTGGTTGCTGGGTGGTGCTGTAAGGAACTATTCTGCACTGTATCTTTAAGTAAATAAATGTCTAAGTGAGAAAACCCACACAATTCTGATGAAGAGTGTTCAGCATGAAGCATCAACAGTTTCTCTTCCCACAGATGCCCCCTATCTGCAATGTGTTTTCCAGCATTCTTCACTTTCACACAAAGCAGTAGTCTGACCATAACTAAAGGACGGTGCCCAGTTCTGGTCATAACACCTCAGGAAGAATGTGATTGTATTGCAGAGGGTGTAGAGGAGATTCACCAGTATGTATCCACACTGAGAAGGCAGTATATCTGCAGAAATTGCTTTTCTTGGAGCTGCAGAGGCTGTGCCTACAGAACTGGGGAGCAGAGATAGTGAAAAAAAATGTTTATCAAGTGTTTACAATGAGAATGCAAAAGATCAAAGTTTAAGGAAATTTTGAGAGAATTTAAGAAATATTTTGTTTGAATTCAGAGGGAGATTGAATTCTGGAATTCTATGTTTGAGGGAGGGTGTGTGGGCAGGTGGCCAAGTGGTTAAGGCATTGAACTAGCTACCTGAAGGTCGTGAGTTCGAGCACCAGCCAAGGGAACGTGTTGTGTCCTTGAGCAAGGCACTTAATCACACATTGCTCTGCGACGACACTGGTGCCAAGCTGTATGGGTCCTAATGCCCTTCCCTTGGACAACATTGGTGCTGTGGAGAGGAGAGACTTGCAGCATGGGCAACTGCTGGTCTTCCATACAACCTTGCCCAGGCCTGCACCCTGGAGAGTGAAGACTTTCCAGGCGTAGATCCATGGTCTCGCAAGACTAACGGATGCCTTTACTTTACTATGTTTGAGGGGGCTGGTGAAAGCACACACCTACACATTTTAGTATCAGATGGGCAGAAAATGCCAAGTGATAGAAGGCTAGAGACTATGTACAGTTGGCACACCATCAGCTTCCTGATTCCAGGATGCAGAGAATCAGTTAGACAGCACAGGCTCAGGCTCTTACCCCAAATCATCCATGCTGAACAAGATGTCTCTATGCACTCGTGCTATTTACCTGCATTCCTCTCCAGACCTTTTCTATCCACATATTTGTCCAAATGTCTTAAAGACTGTGATTGTACACACCTCTGCAAATTCCTCTGGTAGCCTGTTCCAACATACTCACCATCATTTAGGTGAAAAACTTGTCTCAGGTGCCCTTTATATCTTCCCTCTCTCACCTTAAATCTACGTCCTCTACTCTGAGCAGTTATCTTATCCTCGCCCCTCTCTACACGTTTGAAGGGAAACCGCACCCAGCCTCTCAAGCCCTCCAGTTCCACTAACCCTTCCCAGCTTCCCAGTTGGGGGAGACTAGAAATGCATGCAATACAGTACGTTTATAACATGACTCCCATCACTGCACTCTGTGTTGAAGGCCAGGGTCAGCACCATTACCATTTTCAGGGACCTCCAGGTCTCTCTTTTCAACAACACTCCATTCTCCAGAGCTATACCATTTACTGTGCAAAATCTTCCTTGTTTCAACTAATCAAAATGCAATACTTCACACTTACCAAGTTAAATTCTATCTTCCAGTTGTAACCTTAGATAACCTTCTTCACTGACTACTATCCCACCAAACTTACTAAACACATTGTTGCCCATATCATCACCAAGAAATGAAACGTTGCCCCAGCAGTGTCCCCTGGGGCACGGCACAGCACCACTGTCACACTCTGACTCCTTCACTCTCACCCTGCATCCCATGTGATCTAACTTTACAGCTACCACGTGGGACCTTGTCAAAAGTCTCGCTGAAGTACCTGTACGAATGGTGGGGTGGAGATACGTCTCTACCAAAGGAGGTGTAAGGCACTCCTTCCCACTGCTAGCCTGCAGGTCACCCTTGGGCAAGGTGTAATACCTGCTTAGCTCCCGATCAGGGTCACCTGAAGTCATGGGACCAGGTGATAGATGGCTGTATGAGCAGCTGGTGCATATCACAAATCCTGGTTAAGTGACCATTGATTCCAAACAGATATCTGACAATGACTGGGGTCACCTGCCTTGAAAAGACACTGCCCAGAAGGCAGAAATGGCAAACCACTTCTGTAGAAAAATTACCAAGGAAAATCATGGTCATGGAAAGACCATGATCACCCATGACATAGACCACAGCACATATCGAACAGCGAAAATCTGTGTAAACAACATTTACCACCCATCAATCTTCTTTATGACACCTTTAAGCTTGCGAGACATGACTTCTCATGCACAGAGCCTCACTGCCTATTCCTAACTCAGTCCTCGCCCTGTCAAAATGCTCCAGTCCTCCGGTAATCTTCCCAACATGGACATTAAACTCTCAGCCTGATGGATTAGAATCTGGGCCGTGTCCACTCTGAGTGAGATGTGATAGTGTCCAATGTCATGAAGCATGAACATAATAATCTTCTTTCTAACAGAGAGGGTATTTAATAAAAAGTACTGTTTCATTTCGTCAATTGCTGGGATTCAAACTGCAAGTTGAACAGAATCAACCAGATACAGAGCTAGGCTGAGAAGTGGCAGATAAGGTTCAGTCTGGAAGTGTGAAATGATTCATTCTGGAACATCCAACTTAAAGACAACAGAGTTAATAGCAGGATTCTTGGCAGTGTGGAGGAATAGAGAGATCTTGGGATCCAGGTCTATAGACCCTTCAAATTTGTAGCACAAGGGAAGGCGTGGGATGTGTAGGCATTCACAGATCGGAGGATTGAGTTCAAGAGCTGCAGGTAAGGTTACAGCTCTACAAAGTTTTGGTTAGACCAAACTTGACTATTACGTTCAGTTCTGTTTGCCGCATTATAGGAAGGATGGAGAAGCTTTAGAAACAGTGTAGAGGAGATTGACCAGGATACCCCCTGGATTAGAGTACTATATAGGGTGAACAAGGGAGGGCTTTAGAGTGAAGGAGAATGTACAAAACGTTAAGAGACAAAGAATAGCTATGTGAAACGTATTGCCAGGGGTGGTGGTAAATGCAGATATAATAGGGAATTTTAAGAGATACATAGACTAAAGAAAATTGAGTTATGTGAAAGGGAAGGGGTAAACTGATCTTGGAATAGGGCAAATGGTCGCAAGAACGGAAAGCCTGTACTGCACTGTAAAGGATAAGGTACAATTTGACAAAGATCTGAAATGAGAGCTCCTCCAAAGCCCCAATAACCCCAAAGACCGCCTGCCGTTCTGTTTCACACTGGTCTTGATGAAGCCAAGAGCCCGGGCTCCCAGCAGGGCCCAGGTCACCTGGGACCCACTAGTCCCGAGTTCACAGTCGCCTCTATACCCGAGAGCCCCCGGAACATCCGGATCCAGTGTTTGTCCTCCTCGTTCAACAGTTCGGCGTCCGGGCTCAGCAGCACCGCGTCCAGCACCATCAGAAAGTTCGCCAGGTAGTAAGGCGGGGCGGCCGCATCCCGCCACTCGCCTCCGGCAGCGGTTGCCTCCCCAGTCGCGAGGGAAACGGAGGCCGCTGCCTCCAAGGTGGCGGGGGAAACGGAGGCCGCTGCCTCCCTGCTTCCGGCATCGGTTCCGTTACCGAGGGCTGCACCAACACCGGCCCCGGCATCCGCGCTATCGCCTCCAGCCTTTCTCTGTCGGTATCGCCGCGACAACTTGTTCAAGAGACAGGACGGCGCCGCGACGTCATCTGTGCCCGGTCGACCGGCTGCTAATTCCTTTCCGGCCCCGTCCGAGATGCGAAGCCTTCGGTCCCGCAGCGAAAGGCGACATCGCCGCTTCTTCGGTTCCGGAGGCGACATGTTATCGAGGCACCGCCTCCTTCCACGGACAAACTCGCTTCAACCACCAATCACAACTCTTCCCTGACAGACCAGCTCGCCCCATCCACCAATCACGTGTCGTCCAGCCACGGCATCCCGCCCTTTTCACCAACTCGCCGTTCAGAGCTCCCGCTCGGTAACCTAGCCCCGCCCCACCCACTGCTTAACCAATCACCGTTCTACATTCAGCCCCCCCAACTCCTCCCGTGAAAGACTTCCGCACACGAGGTCACGGACTGGTCAAGCTACAACCCCAAGTCTCCCTAAGTATATAGAAAAACTAACAGCACAATGTAGGCCCTTCGGCCCACAGTGCTGTGCCGAACATGTATTTACTCTAGCGATTACCTAGGGTTACCCATAGCCCTCTATTTTTCCAAGCTCCATGTACCTATCCAGGAGCCTCGGTATGTAGATGCTGTTCCTATAACCAGCCCAATTTTGGATCCAGGTTGCTAACTTTTCTTGGATTCCATGGATTCTAAGCTTTTCAAAAAACTTTCCATATCCGACCTTATCAACCCCGTCTCCGTGCCCCAGAGTGCCGGCGACGGTGCGGTGCTGCCCCCAGTGTTCACTGGGCAGAAAACAAGCCATACATTGTCTTCCATCGCAGACTGCGGCAAAATTCAGGGACTCGTGGTCAAGTGTGACTTGTGCTGTGCATGAATTGTTAAGGATGACGTTATGGAGTACTTGCTAACACAGAACAAGATAGGACAAAGTCAGCATAGTTTCCTTAAGGGAAAATCTTACCTGACGAACCTGCTGGAATTCTTTGAGATTACAAGTAGGATAGATAAAGGATGTTGTATATTTGAACTTTCAGAATGTCTTTGACAAGGAGCCACTGATGAGGTTACTTACCAAGTTAAGAGCCGATGGTATTACAGGAAAGTTATTGGCATGGTTAGAGTATTTGCTGATTGGCAGGAGGCAGCAAGTGGGAATAAAAGGTTCCTTTTCTGGTTGGCTCCAGTGACTAGTGGTGTTCTGCAGGGGTCGGTATTGGGACTGCTTCTTTTTATGCTGTATATCAATGATTTAGATGATGAAAATTGTGGCATTGTTGGCAAGTATGCAGATGATACAAAGATTGGTGGAGGGGCAGGTAGTGTTGAGCAAACAGGTAGAATGCAGAAGGACTTGGACAGATTAGAAAAATAGGCAAGAGTGGCAAATGAAATAATGTTGGAAAATGCATGGTCATGCACTGTGGTAGTAGAAATAAATGTGCAGACTATTTTCTAAACGGGGAGAAGATCCAAAATCTAAGATACAAAGGGCCTTGGGAATCCTTATGCAGAACACCCTAAAGGTTAACCTGGAGGTAGAGTTGGTGGTGAGGAAGGTAAATGCAATGTTAGCATTCATTTCAGGAGGGCTAGCATATAAGAGCAGGAATGTGATGCTGTAACTTTATAAGACACTGGTGAGGCCTCACCTTGAATATGGTGAACAGTTTTGCGCTCCTCAACTAAGAAAAGACGAGCTGGTATTGGAAAGGGTCCAAGGACAGTTCACAAGGATGATTCCGGAAATGAAAGGGTTATCATGCGAGGAATGTTTGATAGCTCTGAATCTGTAATCGCTGGAATTTAGAAGGATGAGCGGGATCTCATTGAAACCTTTCAAATGTTGAAAGGCCTAGAGAGAATAGATGTGGAAAGGATGATTCCCATGGTCTAACACAAGGGGGCACGGACTCACAATAGAAGGGTGTCCATTTGAAAGAGAGATGCAGAGAAAATTCTTTAGCCAGAGGGTGGTGAATTTGGGGAATTTATTACCACAAGCAACTGTGGAGGACAGGACATTGGGTGTATTTTTGACAGAGCTTGATAAGTTCTTGATTGGACACAGCATCAAAGGTTATGGGAATGGGGAGTGGGGCTGAGGGGAGAAAGGATCAGCCATGATTTCATAGTGGAGCAAACTCAATGGGTCAAATGGCCCAATTCTGCTCCTATGTCTTATGAATGTTGGTACTGTTTTGCACCTGGATCCCAGGGTAATACTATTTCATTTGGCTGTATTCATGGGTACTTATGTATGATTGAATGACAATTAAACATAAACTTGTACTTACTATATTCACAAACAAAAGACAATCCGCAGATGCCAGAGATCCAAGCAACACACACAGAATGCTGGAGGAACTCAGCAGGCCAGGCAGCATCTATGGAAAAGAGTACAGTCGATGTTTTGGGCTGAAACCCTTCAGCAGGACCGGAGAAAAAGAAGATAGGGATTTGATTTAAAAGATGGAGAGAGGGGAGAGGGGAGGGAGAAACACAGGTGATAGGTGAAACCGGGAGGGGAGGGGTGAAGTAAAGAGCTGGGAAGTTGATTGGTGAAAGAGGTACAGGGCTGGAGAAGGGGGAATCTAATAGGAGAGAACAGAAGACCCTGGAAGAAAGAAAAGGGGGAGGAGCCCCAGAGGAAAGCCAAAGAGATAAGGTACAAGAGGGAAAAGGGGATGGGGAATGGTGAAGGAGAGTGATGGCATTACAAAAAGTTTGAGAAATCAATGTTCATGCCATCAGGTTGGAGGCTACCCAGACAGAATATAAGGCATTGGTCCTCCAACCTGTGTGTGTCCTCATCGCGACAGTAGAAGAGGCCGTGGTTTGACATATCGGTATGGGAATAGGAAATGGAATTAAAATCAGTGGCCACCAGGCGATCCCACAACTTCTGGCTGATGGTGCTCAGTGAAGCAGTCTCCCAATCTACGTCAGGTCTCACCAAAATACAGGGGGCCACACTAGGAGAACTGGACACAGTATATGATCCCAACAGACTCACAGGTGAAGTGTCATCTCACCTGGAAGGACTGTTTGGGGCCCTGAATGGTAGTGAGGGGGGTAGTGTGGGGCAGGTGTAGCACTTGTTCCACTTGCAAGGATAAGTGCCAGGAGAGAGATCACTGGGGAGGGATGAATGGACAAGGGAGCTCTGTGGAAAGCAGAAAGTTGGGGGGGGGGTGGAAGAGATGTGTTTGATGGTGGGATCCATTGGAGATGGTGGAAGTTATACAGAATTATGTGCTGGACGTGGAGGTTGGTGGGGTTGTACATGAGGACAAGAGGAACCCTATCCCTGATGGGGTGAGAACAGATGTGCGTGAAATGAAAGAGATGCGGCTGAGGGCTGCATTGATGGTAGAGGAAGGGAAGCCCTTCTCTTTGAAAGAAGAGGCTATCTCCTTTGTTCTGGATTGAGAAGACTTATCTTGAGATCAGATTCAGTGTAGACAGAGGAATTGAGAAAAAGGGAACACAAAATAATAAAACAGACTATTGTACTATGACGTGTGTTCTCCTGTTGCAGATATGAACTGTTGTGTATGCTTATTGCATTTGGTAGGAAAGATTTTCTGTAGTAATCCTTGAGACAGCAGAGCTGAATGAGCCTGTTTGAAAGGTGCTCCTCTGCTTATTCAGTAGGTCATGGAGAGGATGTGCCAGATTGTCCATAATGGATAACGCCCCCCCCCCAACACTAACTCATAAAGAGTCTGGGTTGTGGCTAAGTACGGATCCAGCCTTTTTAGAAACATAGAAAATAGGTGCAGGAGTAGGCCATTCGGCCCTTCGAGCCTGCACCGCCATTTATTATGATCATGGCTGATCATCCAACTCAGAACCCCGCCCCAGCCTTCCCTCCATACCCCCTGATCCCCATAGCCACAAGGGCCATATCTAACTCCCTCTTAAATATAGCCAATGTACTGGCCTCAACTGCTTCCTGTGGCAGAGAATTCCATTTGATGAGTTTATTTTGTCTTTTTGCATCACTAACTCTGATGCTGCTTCCCCTACATAAAGCTGCAAAGAAGACTGCACTCGCTACAACAGTCTGGTAAAAGTTCTCCAACATCCTGCTGCATACATCTCAGCTTCCTTAGAAAATAGATTCTGCTCATCTCCTTTGTGTAAACAGCCCTGGTGTTGGTTTTCCAGTCGTCTGTTGTCAAGGTGAACATCCAAGTATTTGTACTCCTCCACTATTGCAACTACTTCTCCCAGAATGTATACATGACTCGTCACAGTTCTCTTTCTCCTGAAATCTATCACCATCTCCCTGATTTTGGCCACATTCAGGAGCACTACTCCACAAACTTGTCCACCAGTTTTCTGTACTCCAACACCTACTTACACCCAACCACTGCAGTGTCATCAGAGAACTTCTGCAAGTGACAAGACTCAGATTTGTACTGAGAGTCTGAGGTGTACAGTGTGAACAGAAACGGAGACAGGACAGTCCCTTGTGGGGCTCCAGTGCCACTCACCACTGTGACGAGAATACACATAGATTAAGATGTTAGCTGTCCTGTGCTGGCACCAGTGGAATCAGCAGTTGGTCTGCCACCTGTCTTCAGGAGAAAGAGAGATAAGGAAAACAATGGAGCAGCATTTGGAGATGTTAATGAAGGGACGGGAGAGTTTAACGAAAGGAGAGCTGTCAAGATCGGCTCCCCCTTTGAACCCTGAACTGTTTGAAGTGATGGACAGGCGATACCCCAGCAGGGGGATAAAAAGGGACAGGTTCAATAAGGCAGCACACACACGACACCACGAGGTAACGAGACCCTGGAAGCGGTGCGTCTCCCACAAGTCGGTGGGAAGTTTTGGACGGCTGATCACGGGATCAAGCCATAGACGCACAGGGTGGAAAGGCACGATCAGCGGGAACCTGGTGTGTGTCCACCCTTGCCTGGGTGCCAGGTTCACCGCAGGGAAACGATTGTATCTGGAAACGGAGGGGTCACGGTCGGTGACCTCAGATGACATCACAAAGGCGAAAGCTGACTGTGAAGAATATCGAAGGTCCGTGTGGAAGCTGTTTGAATATTCATTCACTTTCGCTCTCTCTCTCCTCACCCCCCCCCCACCACGTCCACCGCCACGGCAGTGATTACTGTGAACTGAACTGAATTCAATTGAACTGAACTTTGTGTCACTTTGAAACTGGTCATTTACCCCTAGACAACGATAGAGCTTGATTGATCCTGTTATCTTAATTCTGTGTACATGTGTGTTTATCATTGCTGAACTGTTGCATTTATTATCCTTTTGATTAGGGTACTGTGTTGCTTGTTTCTTTAATAAGACTTTCTTAGTTCTAGTAATCCAGACTCCAACTGAGTGATCCATTTCTGCTGGTTTGGCAACCCAGTTACGGGGTACGTAACACCACCATCTCAGACTGAGAACTATCCACCCATACAAACTGGGGTCTGTCTGTCAGGTAGTCAGTAATCCAGGAGATAGTGGATTTATCTACACCCATTCTTTGCAACTTCTTACCAGAAGAAGTGGCTGGATCGTACTGAAGGCACTAGAGAAATCAAAAAATGTGATTCTCACAATGCCACCATCGTCATCCAGGTGGGAGTGAGCTCTCTGCAACAGGTAGATGATGGCATCATCCACTCCCACATGAGGCTGGTAGGCAAACTGTAGAGGGTCCAATGAAGATCTCACCTGCAGTCCATCAGGTAAGAACCAGCCTGACTCAGACTCAGACTGCAAAGGTGCTACAAAATATCAGACCACTGGGTTGCACAGGCCTTCAGTACAATGAATCTGTCCAGTCCAGCAGCCTTGTCTTCATGTAGTCTCTCCAGCTGTCTCTTAACCTGACCTGCAGTCAGTCTGGCAGGGGAGGGTGGTCATCCTCAGAGGCAGGAGACTCCAAAGTTTGGGGGTTTGGAACACAAGCACTCATCAGAGGGGAGGAAGAAGGCTTTGGGGACAGGGAGGGTGTCTGGTCTGGGCAAGTGGGGGAGGCTTGAATGTTCCATGTAGCCAACAAAAAGGCAGGCATAGCTGGGACCCATGACTTCACCTTTTGTTTGAAGGAAGTGGGAGGAGCCATAGGAGAAATTATTGAGAGTGAGGACAAGTTCCGCCAGGGGGAGGAGAGTGGTGGTGAAGAGGAACTGTTTGGGTCTGGTGTCCAGAGAGAAACAAAAAGCTTTGAAGACTTCCTGCTGGGGGATGGAGGTGTATAGGGACTGGACATCCATAGTAAAAATAAGATGATGGAAGCCTGGGAACTTGAAATCATTGAAAAGATCCAGAGTGTGTGAAGTGTCACAGATGTCAGTAGAAAGGGACTGAACTAGACAGGATAAAAACCCAGGCGAGGTATGCAGATATGAGTTCAGTGGGGCAGGAACAAGCAGAAACAACGGGTCTACCTGGACAAACAGGTTTGTGGATTTTGGGTAGGAGGTAGAAACGGGAAATGCGGGGTGTGGGATCTATGAAGTTTGTGGCAGTGGAAGGAAGATCCCCAGAGCTAATAAGGTCAGTGATTGTATGGGAGACAATGGCCTGGTGCTCCTTAGTGGGGCCCTGTTCAAGGGGCAAGAAAGACATGTCTAAGAGTTGTCTCTGGGCCTCAGCAAACTAGAGGTCAGTATGCTACTATAGCACCCCACTTACCTGTGGGTTTGATGGTAAGGGTAGGATTAGTGCAGAGGGAATGGAGAGCAGAACGTTCAGAAGGAGTGTTGGAATTGGAGAGAGGAGTGGTGAAGTCTAGATGGCTAATATCCCGTTGGCAGATTTGCTGATGATACCACAGTGGTGGGGCTCATCAGCAAAAATGATGATACAATGTACAGGGAGGAGGTCAAACACCTAGCGAGCTGGTGCAGTGATAACAACTTGATGCTTGATGTCACCAAAACCAAGGAGATGATCATCCATTTCAGATGGTCTCAGCCCTCAGCACACACCCCACAGCATCAGCAGCTCCACAGTGGACCTCTTCAGGAGTCGATGCCTCCAGAAGACACAATACATCATTAAAGACCCCTCACACCCTCTCCATGAACTGTTTGTTCTTCTGCCATCAGGCAAACGTTACAGGAGCATCAAAACTAAAACCACAAGGCTATTAAACAGCTTCCTCCCACAGGCAGTCAGACTGCTAAATAGCCGCTCTACCTGACTCTGCTTTGGACACTTTTAACTTGCACTGGACACTTATAACTTGATTTTAACAAACATGTGGCTGTTGTACTTTACTATTTATTGTTATGTTTATTATTTAGTGTTGCGTTTTGTTGTGTTATGATCGCACTGCTCCTGGGAAACGCTGTCTCATTCTGCCCTGCAGAGCTGATGTACAGTTAGAATGGCAATAAAGTTTTTTGAATCTCTTGAATCTTGAATGAAAAGGTCCAGAGCAGACAGAAGACCAGAATGGGGTGTCCAGGAAGAGGAGGAGGGTTGAAGATTCGTGAAGGGATCATTGCTGTAGGGTGGAAATTCCTTGCCAAATAGGCTTGAAGATTGAAGCGGCGGAAGAGCTCAGTGTCATGGCGGGCATGGATCCCACTGAGGTGTGGGCACAGGGGGACAACGGTGAGGCCCTTACTGAGGGTAGAACGTTCTGCCTCAGAGAGGGGAAGGTCACAGGGGATGGTGAAAACCCTACATGGATGAGAGCTGGGATCAAATGGGGGAAGGAGGTTGGTAGTGTCTGAGGGGAAGGGGGGCTTGGGATGTTCAGAGGAAGATGGAGTTTCTGAGGATCCAAAATCTGGAAGTGGGACCAGAGAGGGACGGGATTGCAGAGTGGTTGTGGGGGAAGGGGAGACAGGGGGTTCCAGCAGCAGCACATGAAGATCAAGCCTGGAGGTCAAGACCAGAGTTGGAATTGGAGGTTGCACAATTGGCACTTTGGAAGTGTCTGAGGTCCCTGGAACCTGCATTGATAGCGATGGAGTCCGGCTTTTGAATCTGCTCTGGATCGTTAGAACCATTGAGGTCGGCAGCAGGGATCGCAGTCTGCAGACATCTGGGCCCACTGGCATTGGAGACGGTGGTTCTGTGTCTGTAGACGGGTGAAGTTCCGATCCTTTGAAGACGTGAGAAAGTCAAAGAACCGGCATTTGAAAGCATAGATCCGGCGGAAGATAAAGTAGCAGAGAGGTCCATTGCAGGCAGCAGAGAGAGAACTTACAGTATTTAGTTATCTCTTTACAAATCGCATCAATTGCACAGGATCTCCCACAACAAACCATTGCTAACTATCCTCTAATTAAGCACAACTTCAGAAATTAGAATTTAGATTTTTTTCTAATTTCCCTTCCACCAACTTTATACTAACAGGCCTTTAATTACCTGTCATCTTGAATAAAGACACACATTTGATGTCTTCCAGTCATCTAGACTAACTCTGCAGTTCAGGCCTGCAGCCATCGGCTTCACGCACCTCAGAGCTCAAAAGGCTCTGTGTTTTGGACTTAACTTTCAGGGACACTGCAGTTCATATTCTGCAGCTCATACGGGTCATCCATGTCAGAGCGGGAAGGAGATCAACTCCTCGAGCTTGCAAATGACGGTGGGCTAAAAAGTATGTTTGACATAACATCTCTGCCGGCATTCTGGATCAAGGTCAAAGCTAAATATCCTGAGATAGCCACGAAAGCACTGAAAACGTTGCTTCCATTTCCAACATATCTCTGCAATGAAACATATCGCAGTATGTTTCTTTGCTTTGACGATGCCTGCAATAGATGAATCTTAAGGATATATATGGTATACATACTGCGATAATAAATTTACTCTGAACTTTGAACCTGTGGCAAACAGTTAAATGTCTGTCAGAACCCCAGCAATCTCCTCCCTTACCTACCACAGCAGCCCAGCATCCATCTCATCAGGCCCTGGGGATTTCAGAAGTCAAACAAAATTTATTATTGAAGTACATACGTGTCACCATAAACAATCCTGACACTCATTTTCTTGTGGGTATTCACAGTAAATACAAGAAACACAATAGAATCAATGAAAGACTGTCCCAACAGGACAGACATGCAATCAATGTACAAAGGACAACAAACTGTGCAAATACAAAAAGAAAATAAAAGAAATAACAATAATAAATAAGCAATAAATAAGAATAGCCTGAGAGGAGTCCTTCAAAAGTGAGTCCATAGGTTGTGAGAACAGTTCAGTGTTGGAGGGAGTGAAGATATCCCCTCTGGTGCAAGAACCTGATGGTTGAGGGGTCATAACTGTTCCTGAACCTGATGGTGTGAGCCCTGAGACTCCTGTACCTCCTTCCTGATGGCAGCAACAAAACAAGAGCATGTCCTAAACCAGCGGTCCTCAACCACCAGGCTGCGGACCGGTACCAGACCACAAAACATGTGCTACTGGGCCGCGAAGAAATGATATGATTTGGCGATATGAGTCAGCTGCACCTTTCCTCATTCCCTGTCACGCATTGTTGAGCTTGAACGCACGCGAGGTCATTACCCACGGGTCATCCATGTCAGAGCGGGAAGGAGATCAACTCCTCGAGCTTGCAAATGACGGTGGGCTAAAAAGTATGTTTGACATAACATCTCTGCCGGCATTCTGGATCAAGGTCAAAGCTAAATATCCTGAGATAGCCACGAAAGCACTGAAAACGTTGCTTCCATTTCCAACATATCTCTGCAATGAATGCAACGAAAACTAAATTGCGAAATAGACTGGACATAAGGAACTCCCTTCGAGTATCGCTGTCTCCCTTCACCCCTCGATGGCACCGTCTTGTGAAACAAGACCAGGGCTCCCACTGATTCAGCGATATTGGTGTGTTGCAATGATTTTACATGTTCATACGGGGAAAATATGTCCTGCGTGTTTAATATCCAAACGTTACTTAAAATGTTATGATGCTATTGACTTATAAAACCATATAACAATTACAGCATGGAAACAGGCCATCTCTGCCCTTGTAGTCTGTGCCGAACGCTACTCTCACCTCATCCCACCGACCTGCACTCAGCCCATAACCCTGCATTCCTTTCCTGTCCACATACCTGTCCAATGTTTCTTTAAATGATAATATCGAACCTGCCTCTACCACTTCTACTGAAAGTTCATTCAACACTTACTTCAAGCTCCCCTGTCCTCCCCTGATAATTGACTTATCACTATATTCATGTGAAGAAAATATACGCTGTGTGCTTAATATTAAATTCATTAGATAAACCCCTTTAGAAACGAAATTGAGTGTATTAGCCACTTATCACCAATATTCCGGTCGTGATTAAAACCCCCACCCCCGAACAGAATCATCAAAAATCATTTGTAGAAAAAAAATCGGCACGTGCACACGTGTGCAAATCACGCATGTGCACTGGTGCCCGCGCAAGGCTTCATGGTCATAAACACAAAATAATCTGCAGATGCTGGGGTCAAAGCAACACTCACAACACACTGGAGGAACTCAGCAGGTCGGGCAACATCCGTGGAAAAGATCGTTTGACATTTCAGGCTGGAACCCTTCGTCAGGACTGTAGAGAGAAGGTGCAGAGGCCCTATAAAAAAGGTGGGGGGAGGGTGGGAAGGAGAAGGCTGGTAGGTTCAGTTGAAAAACCAGTAAGGGGAAAGATAAAGGGGTGGGGGAGGGGATACACAGGAAAGGTGCAGAAGGAATAGGGGAAAACACAATGGGTAGTAGAAGGAGGCGGAACCATGAGGGAGGTGATAGGCAGCTGGGGGAGGGGGCAGAGTGACATAGGGAGAGAGGATGGGAGGGGGAGGGAATTACCAGAAGTTGGAGTTCATACCAAGGGGCTAGAGACTACCTAGACGGTATATGAGATGTTGCTCCTCCAAACTGAGTTTAACCTCATCATGGCAGTAGAGGAGGCCATGTATGGACATATCTGAATGGGAGTGGGAAGCAGAATTGAAGTGGGTGGCTACCGGGAGATCCTGTCTGTTGTGGTGGACGAAGCGGTCCCCCAACCTGCGTCAGGTTTCACCGATGTAGAGGGCGCCGCACCGGGAGCACCGGATACAATAGATGACCCCAACAGACTCACAAGTGAAGTGTTGCCTCACTTGGAAGGACTGTTAGAGTTCTCCTTGTCCTCATCTACCTCCCCACCAGCCTCCAGATCCAGCACATTATCCTCCGCAACTTCCGACACCTTCAACAGGACCCCACCACTAAGCACATCTTTCCCTCTCCGCTTTCTGCAGGGATCGGTCCCTCCCCACGGATCTCCCACCCAGCGCTTGTCCCTGTAAGCGCAAGTGCTACACCTGTCCCTACACCTCCTCTCTTGCCACCATTCAGTCCTTCCAAGTGAGGCAGCACTCCACTTGTTTCGTCAAGCTCTCAAAACATTTCATCACAGCAGATGCAAGTGCTGGACCGCCTGCTTTTTTTTAAAAATGGATTCACCTTCCTGCAGGATGCTCTCACTTTGGTTTTAGAGACTGTAATCAGTGTTATCAGGGGCTGTGGAAATTTGTGATGGTTCCTCCATGTTTTGAGAGCCCTAGTGAGCACAGAAGATATTGAGCTCATTTGGGAGCGAAACCCTGTTTATCACCTGCTTTGCTTTCTAGGAGACTGCATTCAAACCCTGCCACAGCTGTCAAGCATCCTTCAGTGACTCAAGTTTTGTCCAGAATTGCCACTTCGCAGGTGAAATGACTTTCCAGAGACTGTACGTGAACCTCTTGTATTTTACTTGGTCACCATATCTGAATGCCTCTGATCTGGCCCTCAGCAAATTGCATATTCCGGGGTTCATCCAGGGCTTCTGATTAGGGTAGACTCTGATTCTGTAGTGACATATTTGTCTAAGATTGTTTTTATGAAGTCCACAACTGATATATTATTTACCTACCTTAATCGTTTTAATGGTCCATCAGCAGGATTTGCCTACTTTAATCGTTTTAATGGTCCATCAGCAGGATTTGCCTACTTTAATCATTTTAATGGTCCATCAGCAGGATTTACTACTTTAATGCCTGCTTAGGCATCTAATACTGCTTTCATTTCATGTAGCATGCTGCACAATTTCACAATTCCAACCTATGATGGCTTTCTCCTTGGTGAATGCAAATACTTAGTAATCTTGCTGCTAGGCAGGTCCCACACTTCTGCTATTAGTAACAGGACACAAAGAACCGACGTGCTCTCACTGTCATACATCTGATTTTACCCTTTCGCTTGTTCTACCCATCACCCCACCCCAACTTCTCAGCTATTGATTGTTTTCTCCCTTCTGCAGCTCTGATAAGGGGTGTCAACTTGCCATAGATTCTGCCTGACTAGCATTTTCTCTTTTTATTATGGTAGGAATGATGAGTCTGCTTTCAGGTGGAGTTAGTGTGATCTATGGAACTCTGCAGAGATCAGTGCTGGGGTCTCAGTGGAGTACAAACTGTATCAATAATTTACAGGCAAAATAGCCAAGATTCCCAAAGATAGAAAGTGGCTGTGAAGAGGATGCAGAGCAGCTTCAAGGAGATATGGACAGGCAAACTGAATGGGCAAGGAACATAGCAGATGGTATGTAATAGATCATTCATATTAATTGAAAAAAATAGGCAGTATTTTTTAAGATGATGAGATTGGCATTTATAGAATATACAAACGTAGAACAGTACAACATACTGCAGGCCCTTTGGCCCACAATGTTGCGCCAACCTATATGAACAATCAATGCAACCCCTCCTACACAGCACAGAACCCTCCATTTTTCTTTCATACACGTGCCAATCTAAAATGTCTTTTAAATGTTCCTGTTGTATCAGCCTTGACCACCAACTCCAGCCAGGCGTTCCAGGCACAGACCACATTCTAAGATGTTTCCCCTAAACTGCAATCCCACAGCCAGGATCTCCTAATGGCCACCCATTTCAATTTGACTTTCCATTCCCATAGCGACACATCTATCCATTTCTCCTTTACAGGTTGGAGGAGCAATACATCAGATTCTGTCTGGGTCGTCTCCACCCTGATAGCGTGAACATCAACTTCTCTAATTTTCATCAACTACAGCCCTCAGATTCCATCCCACTCTCTTTTCTCGTTTTCCTTCAGAATGATAGGACTGAGGGTAGATGGTATATTACTAGCTGCAGTGTGTAGTGAGACTGTCAGGAAGGACAGACAGATAACAGATAAAATTGCAGCCAATGGGATGAGTGACAGTGTAACGGGGACAACATTGAAAAGGGTGACAAATACAGGACTGAAGATGTCATATTTGAATGCATGCAGAAAACAGAATCAGGTAGCAGTTAGACTGGCAGGTGGGCATCACTGAATCATGGCTAAAAGAAGATTATAGTTGGAAGCTTAACATCCCAGGATACAAAGGACAGGCTGGTAAGCAGAGGGGGTAGGGTGGCTCTGTTGGTAAAAAATTTGAACCAAGTCATTAGAAAGAGGTAACATAGGATCAGAAGGTGTAGAATCATTGTGGGTAGTGTTAAGGAATGGCAAGGGTAAAAAGACCCTGATGGGAGTTATATATAGGCCTCCAACAGCCAGGATACGGGTGACAAATTACAATAGGAGATAGAAAATGCATGTCAAAAGAGCAATGTAACAATAGTCATGGGAGATTTCAATATATATGTAAAGTTGAAAAATCAGCTTGATACTGATTTTGGATCTCAAGAGACAGAATTCGTAGAATGCCTATGAGATGGCCTTTTACAGCAGCTTGTGTTTGAGCCTACTTAGGGGATCAGTTATTCTGGATTGAGTATTGTGTAATGAAGAGAATTTGATTAGGGAGTTTAAGGTAAAGGATCATACTAGGAGGCAGTGATCAAAATATGACAGAATATGCTCTGCAATTTGACATGGAGAAGCTAAAGTCAGATGCATCAATATTACAGTGGGGTATAGGGAATTTTAGATGCACAAGAGAGGGTCTGGCCAAAGTTGATTGTAAGGGGACACTAGCAGGGATTATGGCAGAGCAACGATGGATGGAGTTTCTGGAAGCAATTTGGAAGGTGCAGGATAGATACATACAAAAGAAGTAGTAGGATGTTGACAAGGGAAGTCAAAGCCAACATTAAATGAGAAGGCATATTATAAAGCAAACATTAGTGGTAAGTTGGAGGACTGGGAAGCTTTTAAAAACCAAAAGAAAGCAAATAAAACATAATGAGTGAAAAGATGAAATATAAATTAAAGTAGCCAATAATATCAAAGAGGACACCAAAAGATTTTTTAAAAACTGAGTAAAAAGAGGCAAGAGTAGATATTGGACCGCTGGAAAACGACACTAGAGATTGTAATGAGACAACAAATGGCAGACAAACTGAATAAGTATTTTGTATCAATCTTCACTGTGGAAGACACTCACAGTTTGATAATGTCAGGGGGCAGTAGTGAATGCAGTTACTACTGCTAGAAAGAAGATGCTTGAGAAGCTGAAAGGTCTTAAGGTAGGTAAGTCACCTTGACCAGATGGTTTACACCCCAGGGTTCTGTGAAGTAAATCAGGGTTCTGACAGAGGTAGCTGAAGAGAGTGTGGAGGCGTTAGTAATGATCTTTCAAGAATCAGTAGATTCTGACATGGTTCCAGAGGACTGGAAAATTGCAAATGTTGCTCTACTCTTTAACAAGGGAGGGAGGCAGAAGGAAGAAAATTACAAACCAGTTAGCCTGACCACAGTGGCTGGGAAGATGTTGGAGTCAATTGTTAAGGATGAGGGTTCAGGGTACCTGGAAGCACATGATAAAGTAGGCCAACATCAGCATGGATTCCTCAAGGGAAAATCTTGCATGAAAAATCAGTTGGATTTTCAGAAGGTCTTTGACAAGGTGCCGCACAAGGCTGCTTAGCAAGATAAGAGTCCATGGTATTACAGTAAAGATACCAGGATGGATAGAGCAATGGCTGATAGGCAGGAGGCAAAGAGTGGGAATAAAAGGAGCCTTTTCTGATGGCCACTAGCGACTAGTGGTGTTCCACAAGGGTTGGTGATGGGACTGATTCTTTTTACATTGTATGTCAATGATTTGTGGCCATGTTTGAGGATGATACGAAGATAGGTGGAGGGGTAGGTAGTGTTGAGGAAGCAGAGGCGCTACAGAAGGACTTAGATTAGAACAGGCAAATAAGTGACAGATGGAATACAGTATCAGGAAGTGTATGGGCATGCATTTTGGTAGAAGGAATAGAAGTGTAGACTATTTTCTAAAAGGGAAGAAAATTCAAATATCTGAGGTGTAAAGGGACTTGGGAGTTTTTGTGCAGTATTCCCTAAAGGTTAACTTGCATGTTGAATTGGTGGTGAGGAAGGCAAATGCAATGTTACCATTCATTTAGAGAGGCCAAGAATATTAAAAACAAGGATGTAATGCTGAGGCTTTATAAGGCCCCGGTGAGGCTTAACTTGGGAGTATCGTGAGCAGTTTTGGGCCCCTTGTCTGACATTGGAGAGAATTCAAAGGAGCTTCACAAAAAAGGATTCTGTGAATGAGAAACTTATCATATGAGGAGTGTTTGATGGCTCTGGGCCTGTACTCACTGGAATTTAGAAGAATGAGGGATGGCTTCGATAGAGTGGATGTGGAGAGGATATTTCCTATAGTGGGGGAGTCTAGGACCAGACAGCATAGCCTCAGAATTTAGTATGGAGAGGAGGAGGAATTTCTTTAGCCAGAGGGAGGTGAATCTGTGGAATTTGTTGTCACAGGAGGCAGTGGAGACCAAGTCATTGAGTATACTTAAGGCGGAGGTTAGCCTGGGCATGAAAGGTTACGGGGAGAAAGAAGGAGAACGGGGTTGTGAGAGAAATGGATCAACCATGGTCAAATGGTGGAGCAGATTCAATGGGCTGAATAGCCTATTACTGCTCCCATCTCCTATGATCTTCTGTTTCATCCCCCTTCCCCATCCACCGATCCCCTTAATTGGTCTCACCCATCACCTGCCAGCTTGTACTTTGTCCCCTGCCTCCACCTTCTTATTCTGGCCTCTTCTCCCTTCTTTTCCAGACCTGATGAAGGGTCTCAGCCCAAATCATCCACTGTCAATTCCCCTCCATAGATGCCAACTCACTGGGTGAGTTTCTCCACCATTCGGTGTGTGTTGCTCAGCAAGTTGGGCTTTATTTCAAGAGGAACTGAATACAATAGTTGAGATTTCTTACTCCCATTACGCCCTTTGTAGGCGACTTCTGGGGTGTTGTGGCCAGATTTGGTCTCTGTATACAAGGAGGATGTATGGATGGAGGAAGTGATGGTCCACTAAGTTGATTCATGAGTTGGGGAGTTTGCTGTATAAGGGGAGAATTCATAGATAGGCCTGTACCCTTCTGTTTTGTGAGAGATTATCCAATTTGACATGGTGCACATAGCAGTATTTCCCCATGTTGGAATTTCTACACAGTGGTCACCATCTTCAAATAAGGTGATGGTCATTCAGGGACAGAGACAGGAAGAAATTTCTTCGTGCAGAGGTCAATGAATCTTTGATGAACCTATGATGGATTCTTTAAAGAATCTACAAGGCTCTCTTTGCTCAGTCACAATTACATTCAAGGCAGAACGACAGGTTTTCAGATAGTAGAGAAATCAGAGGAATGAGGATGTGGCACAGACATGTAGATCAGACATTACCATATCAGAAGTCCAATAGCCTGGGCCTGTTTCTAACTTCAAACAGAAAAAAACTGTATACAAATCTGATGAACAAATCTTCATTGATAGTGGGCAAGATACAACTTCAAATTCTCTCAATTATACAAAAAGTTTAAACTTTTAAAAAGATTTCAACACTCCAAGTGGAATGTACACATACTGATTGGGTTATCAAATACAAATGTCCTACTGTGTTGGGACAAAATGATTGAATGCAGTGAGCCAAACAAACTGTTCTGAACACATGATCTGCTGCTCAGGTTCCCATCCATCAATTTGCAGAAACTGCTACTAGGAAGCTACAATCCAACACAGAAAACAACACTGCTTTGTGTCACATTGGTGTGCACTGCCAAGTTTAGTAAATGTTCCATTTCTGTTGTTTTCCACCTCATCCCAGACCATGATGTTATTTTCCTCTCCATCTCTAACATTTTGTTTCTGCTCAAAGGTCAGCAACCAGAAATACCTCTCATTCACTGCACAGAAGCCATCTGACATGGTCAGTGTTTGTATTTTTGTTTAGTTCAGATATTCCATTGTGCCTGGTAAAGCTCTTTCAGAGACCCAGGAGTCCAACATGTAGTCTTCTGTGAAAAACAGTAAAAAAGTAGTACTTCTTTAGAAAGCAGCCTGTTTTGAATAAAAATAGGCTTTGGAAAGCAATGTTCCACCACAGTGGGATTGTCACTGCCTTGATCATGTGAAGGAATCTGTATTAAAGTTTCAATTTGTTTGCTGAAAGTTTCCCAAGCTTATTCTTCTTCTTGCCTGCAGCTTTGACTCCACTAAGTTCAGCTTTCACTTGGTCTTGTAAATGGGAGAAGAAGGCTTTCGATGAACGCAGAGTTTTGTCTTTACCTTCATCCTTTTTGTAATTAGGAAAAAAAAACGTTATTACACTTCTTGTTTAAAGAAAAAGGATACTACTTTTAAATGCATGAGCTGAATTACAATGGGGAACACAGATTGTAGCACACAATGCCCAACAGTATAGGAATTTACTGAAACGAAATACATTTCTATCAGTGTGCCAATAATTCAGAGGTCAGCAATGTATTCAAACTTAAGAGGAAGATTGAATGGAATTACAAGCAGATAATACAGGGGAATAAACTACTCAGGCAGATAAACTGAGCCAGTAACTATATAGTATAGCAAAATGATGAAGACATGCCACTGATCACATTCCAGCCATTAAAGGAAGCTGCCATAATATTAGCAACACACACAAAATGCTGGTGGAATGCAGCAGGCCAGGCAGCATCTACAGGAAGAGGTACAGTCGACGTTTTGGGCTGAGACCCTTCGTCAGGACTAACTGAAAGAAGAGATAGTAAGAGATTTGAAAGTGGGAGGGGGAGATCCGAAATGATAGGAGAAGGCAGGAGAGGGAGGGATAGAGCTAAGACCTGGACAGTTGATTGGCAAAAGGGATACAAGGCTGGAGAAGGGAGAGGATCATGGGATGGGAGGCCTAGGGAGAAAGAAGGGGGGAGGGGAGCACCACAGGAAGATATAGAGAGAGGGACAGGGAGAAAAAAGAGAAAAAGGGGGAAAAATAAAAAATAAATAAATAAGGGATGGGGTAAGAACGGAAGTTAGAGAAGTCAATGTTCATGCCATCAGGTTGGAGGCTACCCAGATGGAATATAAGGTGCTGTTCCTCCAACCTGAGTGTGGCTTCATCTTGACAGTAGAGGAGGCCATGGATGGACATATCAGAATGCGAATGGGACATGAAATTAAAATGTGTGGCCCCAGGGAGATCCTGTCTTCTCTGGTGGACAGAGCGTAGGTATTCAGTGAAACGGTCTCCCAATCTGCGTCGGGTCTCACCAATATATAGAAGGCCGCACTGGGAGCACCAGACGCAGTATATCACACCAGCCGACTCACAGGTGAAGTGTCACCTCACCTGGAAGGACTGTCTGGGGCCCTGAATGGTGGTGAGGGAGGAAGTGTAAGGGCATATGTAGCACTTGTTCCACTTACAAGGATAAGTGCCGGGAGGGAGATCGGTGGGAAGGGATGGGGGGGGGGGGGGGGACGAATGGACAAGGGAGTCGCGTAGGGAGCAATCCCTGCGGAAAGCAGAGGGGGGTGGTGGAGAAGGTGTGCTTGGTGGTGGGATCCCGTTGGAGGTGGCGGAAGTTACGAAGAATTATATGTTGGACCTGGAAGCTGGTGAGGACAAGGGGAACCCTATCCCTAGTGAGGTGGCGGGAGGATGGGGTGAGAGCAGATGTGTGTGAAATGGGAGAAATGCATGTGAGAGGCGTTGATGGTGGAGGACAGGAAGCCCCTTTCTTTAAAAAAGGAAGACGTCTCCTTCTTCCTGGAATGAAAAGCCTCATCCTGAGAGCAGATGCGGGGGAACTGCAAGAAGGGGATGGCATTTTTGCAAGAGATAGGGTGGGAAGAGGAATAGTCCAGGTAGCTCTGAGAGTCCGTAGGCTTATAGTAGACATCAGTAGATAAGCTAAGCTGTCTCCAGAGATAGAGACAGAAAGATCAAGAAAGGGGAGGGAGGTGTCGGAAATGGACCAGGTAAATTTGAGGGCAGGGTGAAAGTTGGAGGCAAAGTTAATGAAGTCAACGAGCTCAGCATGCTCTCAGGATGAGGCTAATTTAATTGGTACTTATTGTGGGGAACAATTACATAAAGGATATAAAACTTCCTTTCTTCAATCAGAGTGAGACACATTAAGCAGCCAGATCACACTCCCTTCCCTAAAGTTATTCGTTGAGTGTCTGCACTCACCTTCAGCAGTAGCACCTTTCCTTGCTGAGCCAGTTTCTTTGCTTTCTGAACATTCATTTTCTTCTCTTCTTTATTGCTCATTTTCACATTCTGCTTTTCTAGACTTTTCTGATGCATTTCTTTTGCCCGTATTCTCAGACGTTTCAGTTTCTTCTTTTGTCTCCTCTCCCGCTTTTTGTCTGTTGGTGTCTTTTCATTTTCTCCCTGGAGAACCCCGGCTCGGCCCTTCTCCTATAATCATCAACAGTCAGAAGAGCAGAGACACCAAGCACGGGTCTCACCAGCATTTGTACAAACCAGCCTTTCCCCAGACAGAGGCAGCAGAGTCATTCAAAGCATGAAACTCAAATACAAGCTTATGAATCTCATCCAGTGTACATTGGATACACTGGGTCTGGTATAGAGCCACTGAATACAGAAGCAGGGACCGAGTATGGGGCACTCATTGAACTCTTATTAATGGCCAGAGGTTGAACATTGTGGATATGCTATGTTGTTGTCAGAATTTGAACCCTCAAGCCCATTCTCAAATTGTATTGTTTCTTAACAAATGACGTATTTCACTGTATGTTAAGGTTTATGTGATAAAAGTGGACATGGACAGGATAGCTCCTATAGTGGGGAGGTCTATGACCAGAGAGCACAACCCCAGAATACAAGGACTTTGCTTTACTAGAGGTGAGGAGGAACTTCTTTAGCCAGATAGCGATGAATCTGTGGAATTCATTGCCAGATAGCTGTGGAAGCCAAGTCATTGGGTGTATTTAATGTCATAGAACATTACGGAACAGAACAGGCCCTTTGGCCAACCTAGTCAGTGCTGAACATTAATCTGCCTAGTCTCACTGACCCGCACCCAGACCATAGCCCTCCATACCTATCCGCATTCCTATCCAAATTTCTCTTAAATGTTGAAATTGAACCAAATCCACTTCCACTAGCAGCTTGTTCCACACTCACAGCACCCTGAGGTCCTGGCCTGAAACGTCGACTGTTTACTCTTTTCCATAGATGCTACCTGGGCTGCTGAGTTCCTCCAGCATGTTGTGTGTGTGGCCAGCATCTGCAGATTTTCTCATCAAGTACCCCACCTCATGCTCCCCTTAACCATTTCGCCTTTCACAATAACCCATGACCTCTAGTTCTAGTCTCACCTGGCTTTTATTCTATCTATACCCCTCATAACTTTATATACCTCTATCAAATCTTCCCTCAGGAATATAGTCCTAACTTTTTCAACCTCTCCCTATATCTCAGGTCCTCAAGTCTTGGCAACACCCTTGTAAATTTTCTCTCCACTCTATCTTATTTAGATCTTTTCAGTAGGTAGGTGACCAGAACTGCACACAATACTCCAAATTAGACCTCACCAACACCTGCAACAACTCCAACGTAACATCCCAACTCCTGTACTCAATACTTTGATTTATGAAGGCCAATGTGCCAAAAGCTCTCTTTACAATCCTATCTACCCGAGACACCACATTCAAGGAATTATGGATCTGTACTCCCAGATCTGACTGTTCTACAGCACTCCTCAGTGCCCCACTGCTCGCCGTGTAAGCCCTACGCTGGCTTGACCTCCCACACTTGCCAAAAATTCCATCTGCCATCTTTCAGCCCATTTTTCTAGCTGGTCCAGATCCAGCTATAGTCTACGATAGTCTTCCTTACTGTCCACTAATCTCCCAATCTTGGTGTCATCAGCAAAATTGCTGATCCAGTTTACATTATCATCCAGACTGTTGATACAGATGACAAACAACTGACCCAGCACCAGTTCCTGCAGCACACCACTCGTCACAAGCCTCCAGTCAGAGAGATCAACCATCCACTATCACTCTCTGGCTTCTCCTGCAAAGCCATTGTATATTCCAATTGACTACCTCATCTTAAATGCCGAACGCCTGAACCTTCTTAACCAACCTTCCATGCAGGGCCTTGTCAAAGGCCTCACTAAAGTCCATGTAGACAACATCCACTGCTTTGCCTTCATCAGCTTTCCTGGTAACCCTCAAAAACTCCATAAGATTGGTTAGACACGACTTACCATGCACAAAGCCACGTTGACTATCCCCAGTCACTGTTAGTCTATCCAAATACTTACATCTCCAGTCCCTCAGAATACCTTCCAAGCACTTTCCCCATTACTGATGTCAGGCTCACTGGCCTATAATTTTCTGGCTTATTTTTCAAGCCTTTCTTAAACAACAGAGCGTTAGCTTTCCTCCAATCCTCCAGCACCTCACTCCCACAACAGTCCAGGGAATAACTTGTCAGTCCCTGGGGATTTATCCACCCTATCTTGGCTCCAGACAGTAAATACCTCCTCCTCTATAATCTGTAAACAGTCCTTTACTCACGGCTGTTTTGCCTGACTTCTATATAGACTCTGCTTCCAAATCTCAAGTAAATAAGATGCAAAAATATGTATTTAAGATCTTCCCATTTCTTTTGGTTTCATGCATTGATAACCAGTCTGAGCTTCAAGAGGAACAAGTTTGTTCTTAATATATCTGCAGAAGCTCTTGAGTTTCTCTCTCTTTCATCTTGTCTGCTGAAGGAATGTCCTGCTTGCACCATCTCCTTTGCCACATGTATGATCATCCCATTTCTGGCCTCACGAGCATGTGACATGGGTTGCAATCCTGACAGCACAACCTTTGAGGTCCTGTGCTTTAACTTAGCACCTAACTCTTTGAACTCACTTTGCAGGACCTCGTCACCATTCCTACCCATCTCATTGGTACCAATGTAGACTATGACCTCTGCCTGCTCACCTTCCCCCTTAAGAAATGCTGTGGACTCAATCTGAGAAATCCCTAACCCTGGCACCCAAGAGGGAACATACCATACAGGAATCTTGTTCTCGTCCACAGAACCTCCTTTCTTTTCCCCTGATCATTAAATCCCCTATGATTACGGCTAGCCTCTTCTCCCCTCTTCCATTCTGAACCACACTCAGAGCCATACTCAGTGCCAGAGACCTGACCGCTGCAGCTTTCCTCTGCTAGGTCAATCCCCCCCTCGCCCCCAACAGTATCCATAGCTGTTATTGAGGGGAATGGCCAGACGTATTCTGCACTGGCTGCCTAACCCCCTTCACCCTCCTGACAAGTCACCTGTTACCCGTGTCCTGCACTTTGGACGCAACTACCTCCCTGTATGTCCTGTCTATTAATCCCTCAGCCTTCCGAATGATCCAGAATTCATCGACTTCCAGCTCCAGCTCCTTAACACGGCCTGTTAGAAGCTACTGCTG
Organism: Mobula birostris; assembly: GCF_030028105.1. Lineage (NCBI taxonomy): Eukaryota > Metazoa > Chordata > Chondrichthyes > Myliobatiformes > Myliobatidae > Mobula > Mobula birostris. The sequence continues at coordinate 2,207,098 of NC_092387.1, forward strand.
GATGCACTTCTTGCAGGTGTAGTCCTCAGGGACTAACTGTGCAATAAAAAAGAAATGAAAAAAATCTACCTGCAGCCTTCACCCCCTCCCGCCTAAGCCTCTCAAGCAAAAGCCTGAACTTCCCACTGTATCACTGGTCCACTCACACAATGGCTGTTCTGCTTAAACCAAACTTCTTTTTACTGGACCTTGCCAAGTGCCTAATTATGCACACTCCAACATCTCCTAGTGATGTGTGGTGTGCACTTTTAAAACAGAGGTTGATAGGTTCTTGATTAGTAGAAATGTCAAAAGGTTACAGGGAGGTGGCAGGAGATTGCGGTTGAGAGGGTTAATAAATCAGCCATGATGGAATGGCAGAGCAAACTCAATGAATTGAATGACTTAATTCTGCCCCTAAGTCTAATGGTCATTAATAAATAAATCTAACCTAATGCAGCCATCCCTGCTGCAGCTCAGCTGATGACTGGGTGCTACAGAATTTAGTATGCCCCAGAAGAGCTTATTCCATTAACCCTTTGTCTTTCCACTGATTTTCACTTGATCTCTTACCTTGATCTCTTCTGGTGCCAACAAAGTGGCCTCACTGACATTCACTGGTGCTACCTCCTCCATACTGATGGATGGCAGGTTGGAGACTACCTTCAGCTCAGGTACAGGCTGATAAAATTAATAAGAACCATTAAAAGCATGCAATAGGATGACAGTTTATTCAAGGTTCGAGAGTGTTTAATGACATTTCCAGTATATAAATGTAAAGGAGAACAAAATAATTGTTATTCTGGATTGAATGCAGAGAAAAACACAGGAAGATAAATAATATACTTTTTTAAAACTCAATAAATACTTAAGATAGCTTATGTACATAGATTGATTGTAAGTCCACAAAGTGATACTAAGGACAGGAGTGTCTGTACCTGAGGTGATTCTGTCAGGATTGATAAAGTAGTGATGGCTGAGAGTGTGGAGGGGGTGGGCTAGTGGTTGGAGGTGTTGATCAGCTTTACTGCTTCGGTAGTAAAAGGTCGGGTATGAATCAAATTGAGGTAGTGAGGCCTAGATCCAAGAGTGAGGAACAACCCACTGTCTGACCGATTTAAGCACAGTGCCAGATTGAAAAGGTCAGGGTGTCGGGGATGGAGGCAAGGGACAGGCCGGTGTCCAGCTCAACTTTGTGCTGAACTGAGGCTATGACCTGCAACTAACAGGCTCCTGGATTAGCTGTGACTGGCTTCGTGGCTGTGGACTCACATTCACGTATCTCAGTTCTGGATGTTATTTGCTTACGTTTATTGTTTGCACAATTTGATTTCTTTTTCTGCACATTGGTTATTTGACAGTCCTCTTTTAAATTGGTCCTATTGGGTTCCTTTGTTTTTGACTGCCTGTAAGGAGACGAATCTCAAGGTTGTACATAGTGTACATACTTTGATAATAAATGTACTTTGAACTTAGCTTGGAGAAAGTAACCGTTTTTGAGTCTGGTGGTCCTGATGGGAGTGGGGCAAACAGTCCACGAGCAGGGTGGGTGGGATTCTTCATGATGTTTTCGCTTTTTCCAGCACCTTTCTGTATTTGTGTCCTCAATGCCAACAATCCTCCTCCAACATGGACAACTAACAGATAGGCAGCACAGATTATGTTCCTACCTCAGTCTCACACCATGGGGGTATTCACAATCTCAGTATTCAGTGAATGAAGTGTTCACAAAGACCTGTTCTTGGTTTCTGCAGATGACTAAGTTGCTCAAGGTACAAAGATCAGAAGGTCAATATGCAGTGAACTACAGGAATGGCACAGTGTCTACAGCATCACAAAGAGCAGCTGCAATAATCTACTTAAAAATGAAGTCCAGTGAAACAGAGGATTTGAAATGAAGGGCTTCGGTGCTGGAATTAGTGACTTTTCAAAACACCAGGCTGAAGTGCAATACAATTCCATTCCAGCAAAAGTGAAGATTATATTATCAGCTTGGTCTGAAATCTCTCTTCTTGAGGATACACTCTAGACCCACACAGGCATTGGCCATATAAGAGCTTACCTACCCTACTGACTACACCTTATGTGTTAACTTGCATTTTCCCTGAGCCAATCTCAGGGACATCATAGCAAAATACAACTTGTCCAGACACATACAGCAATGCAGATTAGGGAAAGAGACCAATTTTCAGGGGTGCTCAGGCACAATGAGGTTCACTGCTGAAAGGCAGTGATCTAAACCAGAATGAAATGTGAACTGAAGCTGAAATCTCTGTCACACCAGTAGCCAGCATTAGACACGAACAGCATATTCATCAAAACACACACTTAAGAGAAGGTGGTGTCCCAATACATTATGTCCAGGAATCAGCTGTGTCACAATGACAGCATCAGGCCCAGGAGAACTTTAACATGCTATAATGCTGTAAGAAAGAGCAGAGCTGTACCTCAAACACATTGTCTCCAAGCATTCATGGTGTTACAGTTTTTTTACTCACTGGTTTGGGGGTGAACTGGAAGTTGCAGAGAGCGTCCAATTTGAGGAATAAAGAATCCATCGCTTTCTGGATCTCCGTGTACTGCTGGTTTTCCTCCACTTCAGTCCTTTGCTGCAGTGACAAGAAATACAAAGCTGAAGTTTCACTTTGCTGATACAGGATCAACACCTTATCACACCCATAGGCAAGGCCAACCCCTTCCACTTCTTCATCCATTTTAGCTTAATCCTTAGCAAAACAAAATCAATGGTAATAAAGCAATATATTTCACATTCAGTTCTGTTTTTCTTTTTCAAAGTTTGAATTATAACTATTATCTTAAACTGAAGATATTATACTTGCCCTGGGTACAGTTCCCAAGGTTGCCAACTCTCCCTGGAACACAGATTTACCTGCAAATCTAATCACTTAGTGTTGTACAGGTTTCCCCCACCATCCGAAGGTAGAGCGTTCCTATGAAATAGTTCGTAAGCCAGAATGTCGTAAAGTGAAGAAGCAATTACCATTTATTTATATGGGAAAAATTTGTGAGCGTTCGCAGACCCAAAAAATAACCTACCAAATCATGTCAAATAACACTTAAAACCTAAAATAACAGTAACATATAGTAAAAGCAGGAATGATATGATAAATACACAGCCTATATAAAGTAGAAATACTTTTCCACAATCATTGCCGCACTGTTCTCCGTAGCGAAAATCTCACGCAAGCACTCTCGGCAGAAACAACTCTCTCCAGTAACCTTTAAGCTATGAAGCTGCCAAATCATACCAAATAACGCATAAAAATACACAGCCTATATAAAGTAGAAATAATGTATGTACAGTGTAGTATCACTTACCAGAATTGGGAAGACAGCTCTGAGCACACTGATGATGGTGTGTTAGGCTGAGTCGACAGAGATTGGGGTGGTGCAGTGGACCGCACCCTCTGGGCCGCCGACCAATACTGATCCGTGAAGAATGCAGCGGTAGCCGGGACGCACCCAGCACACCTTTAAAAAAAAGCCGAAATAAGCAAGCTAATTAATAAGGTGCCGCCCGGCACATAAATGTTAGCCCAGATCAGAGGCGACACAATCGGCAATCACCTCTGATCTGGGCTGACATTTACGTGCCAGGCGGCACCTAATTAATTAGCTTGTTTATTTCAGCTTTTTTCTTAAAGATGTGTTGGGTGCGTCCCAGCTATCACTGCATTCTCCGCAGCAATGTATCGGTCCGTGGCCCGGGGGTTGGGGTGGTGGGACACTGGGGTGTCATCTCATCGTCGTCTGTTTCCATCAGGGCAGGCAGGTCATCTTCTTCACGTTCAGTTCCTGGATGACCTCACTTTCAGTCTGTTTACTACTGCATTCAGTTTCAATTGTTATCCTTTCCTCTTGCAAGTGCATCAGCTCTTCATCTATCAGTTCTTGGTCATGGGATGCCAAAATGTCTTCAACATCATCTTCGTCAGCTTCCACAAGCCAAACTCACTTTGTCCTTACTTCGTTCACCATGATCAAAACGCTTAATTATGTCTAGTTTTACACTAAGTGTAACACCCTTACGAGCTCTCTCAGACTTTTCCGATACCTTAGAACTCATCTTGCTAACGGCTGCTCACAGGCACATGTTTAAGCAATGCCGGCTAGAACGCAGTTCCGGGGGAGGAGCTTGGCTGCTCGGGGCGCGCGCTGCCTTTTTCGTAACGTGAAAACACCTTCTGTAGCAAAAACAGGTAACTAATGTAGGTCTTTCGTAACAGCGAGGTTTTGTAAAGCGAACATTCGAAAAGCGGGGGACACCTGTATATCTATTCCACTAAAGAATAGCCACCAATATGCAAAGTCCAAATCCAATTTTCTTTACATATCCCAGATCACTGAAACCAGCTATGGACTATTTATTGCCCAAGAACAGCAGAGCTCCTTACCTGAGTTTGTTTTTGATATTCCTGCTCATAGACCTCAGCCAGACTCAGTTTACTTTTCTCATGGTCCAAGGTGAGGCGCTTTTTGTACTCAAAAGTCTCTTCTTTTGGTTTCTCTTTGCGCAAGACATCATCCCAGGCCTATGACATGGAACACATACACCTAGCCATCAGTATTTCATTCACAATAAACCATCAACTACTGAAGTATACTAACAGAAGCAAGGTTAAGAACCTTGGACTCTACCGACTGTCAGTGCCCCAAAGGTATATCCAAAGGTACCTCTGTGTAAATTAGACTGATAAAGCAGGTCAAAAGCATCAAGAATGAACGTTCATCTCCCCAGTCTTGTCCGAAGCTCCAGAAAGACACAACAAATGCTTGGACTGGGAGCTGCATAGAAGATCCCAATATCTGCCTCATCCTCGTGCTGAGCTGCTAACTGACCTGCTGTACATTCCTGGATATTGTGATTTTTAGGAAAAGTACTTTGTCTTTAAGAGCATCCAACCCTCATCACCAGGGTCAGTTTTCATATGGAGATTTCTGCAGTCCCATTTTCCTTTGACACTCAAAGCTGCTCCCATTCTCATTGCTGCTTCTGTTGTTGAGATGGCTATAAGCACCCACACATTCACTCTCCAGTAAGTATGCATTCTTTCTCCAACTCCACATTGGCCACATGCTGCCTTTCAGCTTGGCATCTTATTCTAATGCTTGTTTATCCGACTATCATTTTGGACAGCTCAAAGCCCACCGTTCACAACTGTCTTCCTGGTTCTTGCACATTAGTGAAAAATTCTATCAGGCTTGCTCGGGTCATCTTACTCCATACACCAGTCACTGGTAGGTAGGAGTAATGAAGCAGCAGGCCAAACCTGCCCCTCAGGAAGACAGGTATTGTGCTGCACGTCCTACCACTCCCATTTCTTCCATTCTATACTCATTAACTCCCAGCGCAAAGTGCAAATCCAGGATGAGTACTGCATCTACTGCACTAAGGTTCAATCTGCAACCTGCCTTTCAAATGAATCACTCTCCTTCTCATTATACTGGACACTTTAGAATCACAAGAGCGAACAGGATGAAGAGGATGTCTCTTGGGTCTAGTCCACCAACAACTCCTAGTAGTCTACAACAAACTGGTTCAGAGTGAACAGCAAAATCATAAACTTACCTGGTCCTTAATCCTCTGGATAATGACATCTTCCAGTTGAAGTGTTGTTTCCTCAGTAATGACAGGTGCTGGTAACAGACAGACATCAGCACAGACTCAGTATAAAACAGACTGTAACATAATTTGCCACTTCCCTGGTAAATTCGTTGTTCCATGCACCCAAATATTCCCAGAGGTTTCTGCCATCCGAATAATCACCATTCCCATTTGCTCAGTGTGAGAGGGTAGGACAGAGGAAGGAATTTACACCTGCAACCAGAACAAGTGGCAAGCTACTAAACGAGTACTTTGTATCAGTATTCACCAATGAAAGGGACAGTGAGATCAGGAGGGGTATACTGATACTCTAGGACACGTTAAGTCCCAGCGCCTGATAAAATCCATCTCAGGTTACTGAGAGGGGCGAGGGGAGATTGTTAGGCGCTCAGTCTTTACGTCTTCTTTAGCCATTTGAGGTCTAGAGAATCAGAGGAGTGTTCCTCTGTTTATAAAGGGTAAAGAGAAACCAGGAAATAACAGGGTGATGAGTCTTATAACAGTGGAAGGGAGAATAATAGAGATTCACAGGGACAGAATGCACTCACATTTGTAAAAATATGAAGTCATTAGGGGTAGTTAGCAAAGCATTGCACAGGGAAGGTCATGTCTTACAAACAATTGGTGAAGAAGATGATTGATGAGGGTAGGCCAGTGGATGTTGTATTCAGAGACTTCAGGAAAATTTTCAACATGGCCTTCATGGTAGGATGATCTGAAAAATCATGGGATTCATAAGCAACTTGTTTGATTGGATTCAAAATTAGCTTGGCTATAGAAGATGCAGGGTAGTGGTGCAGTTTTTCTGACTGGAGGTCTGTGACCAGAGGTGCTTCACCACAATCAGTACTGGCACCTTTTTCTGACAGAAGGTCTGTGACCTGTGGTGTGACAAATAGTGCTGGGACACTTTTACGTGATATATAAATGATCTGGGTGAAAATGTAGGTAGGCTGATTAGCAATGTGCAGATGACACCCGGTGGTTGCGGATGATGAGGAAGGTTGTCAAAGAATGCAGCAGGATAAAAAAAACAGTTGGAAACGTGGACAGAGAAATGTAGGTGGAGCCTAATTAGGACAACTGTGAGGTGTTGCACTTTGGGAAGACGAGGAAAGTAGACAGTAAATGGCAGGAATCTGAGGAGCACTGATGTACAGAGGGGTTTTGGGATGCGCCTTCAAAGTGGCAGCAAAAGTAGATAGGTCAGTAAAGGTGATGTACCTTTTCAGTCAAGCTGTTGAATAAAAGCTGGGAAGTCATGTCACAGCTGTATAAAACTTTGGTTAGGACACATCTGAAGCATTACAGTCACTTCATTACCAGAAGAACATGGATGCTTTGGAGATGGTACCGAGGAAGTTCACCAGGATATTGCCCAGATTTCAGAGTATTAGCTATACAGGGAGATTGGACAATTTTCTCTAGAACGTTGGAGGTTAAGAGGAGACCTGATATAAGTTTATAATATAAGTAGGGACACAAGGTAGATAAACAGAGTCTTGTTCCCAGAGTGGAAATGTCAAATACTAGAGGACTTGCCTTTAAGGTAGGGGCTCCCAGCCTTTTTTATGTCGTAGACCCTTACTATTAACCAAAGGGTCCCTGGACCCCAGTTTGGGAACCACTTCTTTAAAGTGAGAGGGGAAAAGTCTGAAGGAGATTTATACAGCATTTTAAAAAATTATTTCAGAAAGCAGTAGGTTCCTTTAACACACTGCCAGAGGATGTGGGAAGCAGATATGATAGTACTGTTTATGAGGTATGTGAACAGTCAGGCAACAGAGCAATATGGATCTTGTACAGATAGATGCAAATAGTTAAGACTAGTATGGTCAGCACAGACATTATGGGCCAAAGGGCCTGTTCCTGTCCTGTACTATGCTCCGTAACTATGCAGAATAGAACTCACCCTTCCTAACTGTATGATCAAAGAGAAGGTCCTCTTCCAGCAAGCTGTTTTCAGGCCGTTTCTGAGCGGTGACCTCTCCCAGGAGTTGCCATGGCTTCTGCTCCAGAGCGGATTTCTCCAGCTGCTCAATCTGTGCTCTCAGCTACAGGAAACAAACCACAGTACATGTTGCCAGTGAATTACACAGAAAGCATGGACCTGACTATGGCTATTCCAGCCCAATTAAAGCCATGCTGGTGCTTACTCTCAATACAACTTGGATCTAATCCCAGAACACCATTAAGTACGGGAAATGGAGATCATGTTGAGACCACATTTGGAATATTGTGCACAGTTCGATATGCCCAGCTTTGGAATTGCGCCACTAACCTGGAAAGGGCACAGCAAAGATTCATGAGGATGCTACTGGCTTGAGGCTGGATAGGTGAACACATTTTTCCCTGGAGCATAAGAGGCTGACGGGTGACCTTATACAGAATGATACGGAGCACGGATGAGATGAATGATGCATGAAGTTACTAGCATGGGTGGAGCATTAGCTGATCGACAAAAAACAGAGAATGGGTATAAAGGGATCTTATTCTGGCTGGCTACCGGTTACCAGTGGAGTTCCACAGGGGTTGGAGTTGGGACCACTGCTTTTTACGATGTATGTCAATGATTTGGACTACGGTATTAATGGATTTGGGCTAAATTTGCTGATGTTACAAAGATAGGTGGAGGAGTGGGTAGTGTTGAGGAAATAGAGAACCTGCAGAGAGACTCAAAGATAGTTTAGGGGAATGGGCAAAGAAGTGGCAAATAAAATACAATGTTGGAAAGTGTATGGTCATGCACTTTGGTGGAAGAAATAAACAGGCATATTATTATTTAGATGGGGAGAGAATTCAAAATGCAGAGATGCAAAGGGACATGGGAGTCCTCGTGCAAGAAACCCTAAAGGTTGAGCCAGTTGTGAAGAAGCCAAATGCAATGTTGACATTCATTTCTAGAGGCATAGAATATAAGACCAGGGATACGATGTTGAGGCTCTATAAGGCACTCGTAAGACCACATTTGGAGTACTGTGTGCAGTTTTGGGCTCCTTATTTTAGAAAGGATATACTGACATTGGAGATAGTTCAGAGAAGATTCACAAGAATGATTCCAGGAATGAAAGTGTTACCGCATGAGGAACATTTGGCAGCTCTTGGGCTGTATTCCCTGGAGTGCAGGAGAATGAGGGGGAGATCTCATAGAAACATTCCGAATGTTAAAAGGCCTGAACAGATAAGATATGGCAAAGTTATTTCCCATGGTAGGGGATTCTAGGGCAAGGGGGCATGACTTCAGGATTGAAGGACACCCATTTAGAACTGAGGTGCGGAGAACTTTAGTCAGAGGGTGGTAAATCTGTGAAATTTGTTGCCATGAGTGGCTGTGGATGCCAAGTCATTGGGTGTATTTAAGGCAGAGATAGATAGGTTCTTGATTAGCCAGGGCATCAAAGGGTATGGGGTGAAGACAGGGAGTGGGGATGACTGGAAGAATTGGATCAGCCCATGATTGAATGGCAGAGCAGACTTGATGGGCTGAATGGCCTACTTCCAGTCTTATGATCACAGTCTTTTCCACATGTAGGGGGTCCAAACGAGAGGGCAGATTTACAGTGAAAGATTGAAAAGGGTTCTGAGGGGAACCTTTTCCACACAGAAAGAGGGTGGTGGTTATGTGGAACAAACTGCCATAGCAAGGTGCAGAGGTGGGGACAATTAGTGTTGAAAAAATATTTGACAGGTTTGTGGCCAGGAAAGGACATGAGTTAAATGCAGGTAGATTGGGTGAGCTCAGATACACATTCTGATTGGCATGGGTCAGTTTCTCTGCTGTATAACTATGAGTCTTGTTCCTTCAACCACCAATAGAATCAGTTGTTCAAAGGTGACCTGAAGTAGGTGTCAATCTAGTACAACATCGGTAAATTTAATTCCCTGATTCTGACCTGCTACTCTTATCTTCATCTCCCTTTCATCATAAGTAGCTTTTCTTTACTCTGCCCTAGCCTTCACTCAATCAATCCTTACCTGTAATAACAAAAACAGATTTCTCAATGTCTGTGCTTTCCTAGTCTAAGCTTTCTCACACGAATCCTATCCCGCTCCTTGCTACCACTCTCACAATATAAAATTCTCCCCATCCAATTTAAATGTCTGCACAGCTGATCTCTCTAACTCAGCACCCTTCTGTCTGACATCACACAACTACAAACCTCTTATCCTTCTGACACCGGTATTCAGCGTCTCCATTTCTCCGGCACCGTTACTGTCAGCTGCCAAGGGTTCAAGGGCTGAGTTTTGTCCCCTGAACCACTTTCCCAAATACACTTCCAGAAAACTCATCTCTTTAATCCTGATCTTGAATCTCTTTGGCCAGCTTTTGATTACGACATCCTACACCCCACCATCACCCGCTCAAATATCCAAGTTTAAAATCCTCATTTCCCCTCATCCGATGAACGGTTTTGTGTGATGTAAGTAATAGGTTTAATAAACAAAAAGCTACATGCCCATATGTTTCAACTTTAATAATCACCTTTTCTTGTCGTTTTTCAAAGTTTGATTTTTCATCTTTCAGCTTCTTCTTTTCTGTCACAGTGGCCAGGTCATCTTCTTCATCATCATCAGACAGATCAAAGCTAACTTTCTTATAAGCTCCATTAGCCTCTCTGCCTCTCTTTATCTGCTCCTGGTCTCTGAGACAGAGAAGAAACTCAAATTAATATAGCACTAAAAATGGAATCTGTACCTGCATTTGTACAAGGGTACACTGATCATCTCTTTCCAAGTCCAACATAGTGCTCCTTGCAATCTAGCACATTGCTTTAATTCAGATTCCAAGGCAAGTAATGTGAAACATTTGAGTGGTTTATAATCTTTCAACACCTTTCTCACAAAAGACAGTGGATTTGGCCCAGTACATCACAGGTAAAACTCTCCCAACCATTGAGCACATCTACGTGAAACACTGCTGAAGGAAAGCAGCAACCATCAAAGATCTTTACTACCATAGCCATGCTGTTTTCTCACTGCTGCCAGAAGTGTAGATTTACAGTGCTGTACATTAGGTACACAGGATTACGGAGTGACTGGGTAGATTTACTGTGTTGTCATTAGGTACACAGGATTACGGAGTGACTGGGTAGATTTACTGTGTTGTTATTAGGCACACAGGATTACGGAGTGACTGTGTAGATTTACTGTACTGTACATTAGGTACACAGAGGACTGTGGAGTGACTGTGTAGATTTACTGTACATTAGGTACACAGGATTACGGAGTGACTGTGTAGATTTACTGTACATTAGGTACACAGGGGATTGTGGAGTGACTGGGTAGATTTACTGTGTCGTACATTAGGTAAACAGGATTGTGGAGAAACTGTGTAGATTTACTGTACAGTAGGTATACAGAGGATCGTGGCGTGACTGTGTAGATTTACTGTACTGTACATTAGGTACACAGGGCTGAGGAGTGACTGTGTAGATTTACTGTACAATAGGTACACAGAGGATTACGGAGTGACTGTGTAGATTTACTGTATTGTACATTAGGTACACAGGATTACGGAGTGGCTGTGTAGATTTACAGTACTGTACATTAGGTACACAGGATTACGGAGTGACTGTGTAGATTTACTGTGCCTACATTAGGTACACAGAGGATTGTGGAGTGACTGTGTAGATTTACTCTGTCGTCATTAGGTACACACAGGATTGTGGAGTGACTGTATAGATTCAGAGTTCCATACATTAGGTACACAGAGGGCTGTGGAGTGACTGTGTAGATTCACTGTGCCGACATTAGGTACACCCAGGATTACGGAGTGACTGTATAGCTTCAGAGTTCCATAAGTTTTGTACGCAGAAGATTTTGAAGTGACTGTGTAGATTCAGAGTATATTATATAGAATCACACAGCATAAAAATGGGTCCATGAAGAACATGTATCAAACACCTATTTACACAAATCCTCATGGAGTCCAAAACCTCTCAACTGCATCATTAATAAGCTAAAGGAAATGGCAAATCCAAGTTAAATTTCTACAGTATGAGGGGCAATCTGATGAGGAGTTTACAATGCTGCTACGCAATCCATTGTTAACTTATTGGGTGACACCCACCATCTTCCACAAGACAGAATGGGGTTTCTTGGATGTCTGGCAAGGATGTAAAGCTGATGCTTTATAAAATATTGGTCAGACTGCATTTGGAATATTGCTAGCAATTTTAAGCCCCATATCTAAGGAAGGACATGCTAACCCCGGAGAAGGTCTGGAAGAGGATCACAAGTATCATCCCACGAATGAAAGGTATGAGGAGCATTTGATGTTTCTAGTCCTGTACTCAATAGAGTTCAGAACAAGAAGGGGGTATCTCACTGAAACCTAGAGAATACTGAAAGTCCTGGATAGAGTGGACACAGAGACGATTGTTCCATTAGTAGTAGATTCTAGGAATCGAAGGCACAGCCTGAGAATAAAGAGATAACCCTCTAAGACTGAGTTGAGGAGGGATTTCCTCAGCCATATGGTGGTGAATCTATGGAATTTGTTGCCACGGAGGGCTGTAGAGGCCAAGTCATTGGGTGTATTTGAAAGCAGAGATTGATAGATTCTTGATTAAATGAGTCAAGAGTTATGGGGAGATCGGGTTTGGGGGGAAAAAAATCAGCCATGATTGAATGACAAAGTATTCTCAATGGGCTGAATGATCTTAAATTATGCTCTGATGTTTTATGGTCTTATGGATGAGCTATCAAGAAAGGTTGACTGGAAGTATATGGAGCAGAGGGAAAAATGGAGAAAATAACTTGGAAACTTACTCATCTCGATCCTGGTTGTTCCCAGATTCTTCTGGCTTTAGTTTTCGCTTTGCTGCTTTGCCATCTTCTGCTGCAGGTTCCTGACATTCAGTCGGGTCAAAGTAATCTTTGTATTTCAGGTTCTTAGAACTTTTAGTCTGACAAACAAACAAAATTTAAATATGTAAAAACATTATTACAGAGTTCTTTGTCACACCATCACAACCCATCCATTAACCGTTTCCACTGGAGGATGAACAGCCAACCCGTTCTCAGACCTTTACCAAATGGTATACAAATCATGACCAAAGGGTACGGAACAAGTCATAACTAGTCAGCTTATATCTGATCTTGACATTAAGAAGAGGAACAATGCCTTTGGAAACCCTTGGAAATATGCCACACATTGTCATGGCATTGCCAGCCCATGTCTGTAGAGTCTGCAGCTATGTTGAGCCCATTGCTATACACATGACTGTACAGCTAAACATCCAAGTAATCACATTGTCAGGTTCACTAATGACATGATAGTGGTTGAGGTCACCAACAAGACAGCCTACAGAAAGGAGGTGGAAGAACTCAGAACCCGGTGACAGGCAAATAACCTTTTCCTCAATGTTAACAAGCCATGTACCTATCCAGGAGTCTCTTAAAAGACTCTATCGTATCCACCTCCACCACCGTCGCCGGCAGCCCATTCCACGCACTCACCACTCTCTCTGTAAAAAAAACTTACCCCTGACATCTCCTCTCTACCTGCTTCCAGGCATCTTAAAACTGTGCCCTCTCATGTTAGCCATTTCAGTCCTGGGAAAAAAACCTCTGACTATCCACATGATCAGCACAGCAGTTTCAAACTCCTGGAAGTGCACATCTCACGCAACCACTCATGATCACAGAACATATTCTACAGAGTCAGGAAAGCTCTCCAACACCTCTACTTTCGGGAGAGGCTGAAGAGAGCTGGACTATGCACACCCATACTAATATCCTTCTATTGATCCTCCTAACAAGCTGCATCACTGCATGGTACAGAAACTGCACTGTGGCAGACAAAGGGTAGTCAAAGGTGCCCAATGCATCACCAGCACCAGCCTACCCACCATCAAGGACATATATACAGAGAGGTGCCAGAAAAGAGCCAATAATATCAAGGATCCAACCCGCCCATCAGGAAGGAAGCTACATTACATTCATGCCAGGACAACCAGACTGAAAACAGTTACTTCCCCAAGCAGCAAGGCTGATCAACACCTCCACCCACTAACCCACCCTTCCACACACACCCCAAACACAAATACTTAAGTAGTGACACTCCTATACCTAGTGTCACTTTATGGACACACAATCAATTTATATTTTCAAGCTATCTAATGTATTTATATTTATTTGTTTTATTATTGTGTTTATCTTACTTTTTTTGTGCTTTTTCAAAAGTTCAAAGTAACTTCATTACCAAAGTACATGTATGTCACCGTATACAACCCTGTGATTCATTTTCTTGCAGGCGTACTCAATAAATCCATAATAGAATAATAATCGTAAAAGAATCAATGAAAAACCACAGCAACTTGGGTGTTCAACCAGTGGGTTAAAGACAACAAACTCTGCAAATACAGAAATAAATAAATAATAATAAAAGTGTGAGCAATAAATATCAAAAACATAAGATGGAAGCGTGTCCATAGGCTGTTGAAACATTTCAATGGTGGGGCAAGTGAAGATGAGTGAAGTTATCCCCTCTGGTTTAGGAGCTTAATGGTTGAGGGATAATAATTGTGCCTGAACCTGTGGTGTGGGTCCTGAGGCTCCTGTACCACCTTCCTGATGGTAGCATTGAAAAACAGCATGTCCTGTGTGGTGGGATCCCTGATGATGGATGCTACTTTCCTGAGACAACATTTCATGTAGACGTGCTCAGTGGTGGGGAGGGCTTAACCCATGATGGACTGGGCCATATTCACTATATTTGTAAAAATTTCCACTCAAGGGCATTGGTGTTTGCATACCAGACTGTGATGCAGCCAGTCGATATACTCTCCACTACACATCTATAGAAGTTTGTCTATATTTTAGGTGTCAGGCCAAATCTTTGCATCTCGTAAGTAGAGGTATTCCTGTGCTTTCTTCATAATTGCACTTGCGTGCTGGGTCCAGGACACAATGAGGAATTCAAAGTTGCTGACCCTCTCCACCTCTGATCCCTCAATGAGAGCTGGCTCATGGACCTCTCGTTTCCTCCTCCTGAAGTCAATAATCAGTTCCATGGTCTTGCTGACATTGAGTAAGAGGTTGTTGTTATGGCACCACTCAGCCAGATTTTCAATTTACTTCCTATATGCTGATTCATCACCCATGACAGAGGTGTCATCAGCAAACTTGAAAATGGCATTGGAGCTGTGCTTAGCCATATAGTCTTAAGTATAAAGCAAGGAGAGCAGGGGCCAAGCACACAACCTTGTGGTGCACCTGTGCTGATGGAAATTGTGGTTATTACCAATCAGAACTGACTGGGGTCTACAAATGAGGAAACCAAGAATCCAAGTGCACAAGATGGTATTGAGGCCAAAGTCTTGAAGTTTATTGATCAATTTCGAGAGGATGATGGTATTGAATGCTGAGCTGTAGTTGATAAAGAGCATCCTGATGTTTACATCTTTGCTGTCCAGACATTACAGGGTTGAGTAAAGAGCCAATGAAATGACATCTGCTGTGGACATTTGCCAATAGGCAAATTGGAGCAGATCCAAGTCACTCGTCAGGCAAGAGCTAATTTGTTTCATCTCCAACCTCTCAAAATCACTGTGAATGTAAGTGCTGCTGGACAATAGACAGTGAGGCAGGCTACCACGGTCTTCTTATGTGCAGTCTACTTAAAGTAGGGGGTACTCAAAGCGAGAGGCTAAAGACATTCCAGCCTCTATCAAAGGAGGTCTAAGGTGAATTAGCTTGCAGGTGACCCTTGGTCAAGGTGTAGCAGCTGCTTAGCCCCTGGCCAGGGTCTTGTGAAGCCATGGGAGCAGGTGGTGGATGCTTGATTGAGCAGCCGGTGCACATCACAAGTCTTGGTTATGCAACCACTGATGCCAGGCAGACAATCTTTGAGGAATTGTGATAATGGCTGGGGTTATCCATCTTTTAAAGACACTACTCAAAAGAAGGCGATGGCAACCACTTCTGTAGAAAATTTGTCGTAGACCATGATCACCCAATTCATATGACACAGCACTTAATAATGAGTACCAAATTTCAAAAACATAGAACAAAGAATAGTACAGCACAGTACAGGCCCTTCGGCCCACAATGTTGTACCGACCCTCAAACCCTGCCTCCCATATAAGCCCCCATCTTAAATTCCTCCATATACCTGTCTAGTAGTCTCTTAAACTTCACTAGTGTATCTGCCTCCACCACTGACTAAGGCAGTGTATTCCACGCACCAACCACTCTCTGAGTAAAAAACCTTCCTCTAATATCCCCTTTGAACTTCCCACCCCTTACCTTAAAGCCATGCCCTCTTGTATTGAGCAGTGGAGCCCTGGGGAAGAGGCGTTGGCTATCCACTCTATCTATTCCTCTTATTATCTTGTATACCTCTATCATGTCTCCTCTCATCCTCCTTCTCTCCAAAGAGTAAAGCCCTAGCTCCCTTAATCTCTGATCATAATGCATACTTTCAAAACCAGGCAGCATCCTGATAAATCTCCTCTGTACCCTTTCCAATGCTTCCACATCCTTCCTATAGTGAGGTGACCAGAACTGGACACAGTACTCCAAGTGTGGCCTAACCAGAGTTTTATAGAGTTGCATCATTACATCGTGACTCTTAAACTCTATCCCTCGACTTATGAAAGCTTTCTTAACTACCCTATCCACCTGTGAGGCAACTTTCAGGGATCTGTG
The DNA here is from genome assembly GCF_030028105.1 of Mobula birostris. Taxonomy (NCBI): domain Eukaryota; kingdom Metazoa; phylum Chordata; class Chondrichthyes; order Myliobatiformes; family Myliobatidae; genus Mobula; species Mobula birostris. Next base: position 2,223,356 of record NC_092387.1, read on the forward strand.
GACATGTACCCCAAGATCCCTCTGCTCCTCCACACTACCAAGTATCCTGCCATTTACTTTGTACTCTGCCTTGGAGTTTGTCCTTCCAAAGTTTGTCCTCACATTTCTCCAGGTTGAACTCCATCTGCCACTTCTCAGCCCACTTCTGCATCCTATCAATGCCTCTCTGCAATCTTTGACAATCCTCTACACTATCTACAACACCACCAACCTTTGTGTTGTCTGCAAACTTGCCAACCCACCCTTCTACCCCAACATCCAGGTAGTCAATAAAAATCACAAAAAGTAGAGGTCCCAGAACAGATCCTTGTGGGACACCACTGGTCACAATCCTCCAATCTGAATGTACTCCCTCCACCACCACCCTCTGCCTTCTGCAGGCAAGCCAATTCTGAATCCACCTGGCCAAACTTCCCTGGATCCCATGCCTTCTAACTTTCTGAATAAGCCTACCGTGTGGAACCTTGTCAAATGCCTTACTAAAATCCATATAGATCACATCCACTGCACTACCCTCCTCTATATGCCTGGTCACCTCCTCAAAGAACTCTATCAGGCTTGTTAGACACGATCTGCCCTTCACAAAGCCATGCTGACTGTCCCTGCTCAGACCATGATTCTCTAAATGCCTATACATCCTATCTCTAAGAATCTTTTCCAACAGCTTTCCCACCACAGATGTAAGGCTCACTGGTTTATAATTACCCGGACTATCCCTACTACCTTTTTTGAACAAGGGAACAACATTCACCTCCCTCCAATCCTCCAGTACCATTCCCGTGGACAATGAGGACATAAAGATCCTAGCCAGAGGCTCAGCAATCTCTTCTCTCGCCTCGTGGAGTAGCCTGGGGAATATTCCATCAGGCCCCAGGACTTATCAGTCCTAATGTATTTTAACAACTCCAACACCTCCTCTCCCTTAATATCAACATGCTCCAGAACATCAACCTCACTCATATTGTCCTCACCATCATCAAGTTCCCTCTCATTGTTGAATACCGAAGAGAAGTATTCATTGAGGACCTCGCTCACTTTCACAGCCTCCAGGCACATCTTCCCACCTTTATCCCTAATCGGTCCTACCTTCACTTCTGTCATCCTTTTTTTCTTCACATAATTGAAGAATGCCTTGGGGTTTTCCTTTACCCTACTCGCCAAGGCCTTCTCATGCCCCCTTCTTGCTCTCCTCAGCCCCTTCTTAAGCTCCTTTCTTGCTTCTCTATATTCCTCAATAGACCCATCTGATCCTTGCTTCCTAAACCTCATGTATGCTGCCTTCTTCCACCTGACTAGATTTTCCACCTCACTTGTTCCTTCACCCTACCATTCTTTATCTTCCTCACCGGGACAAATTTATCCCGAACATCCCACAAGAGATCTCTAAACATCGACCACATGTCCATAGTACATTTCCCTGCAAAAACATCATCCCAATTCACACCCGCAAGTTCTAGCCTTATAGCCTCATAATTTGCCTTTCCCCAATTAAAAATTTTTCTGTCCTCTCTGATTCTATCCTTTTCCACGATAATGCTAAAGGCCAGGGAGCAATGGTTACTGTCCCCCAGATGCTCACCCACTGAGAGATCTGTGACCTGACCCGGTTCATTACCTAGTACTAGATCTAGTATGGCATTCTCCCGGTTGGCCTGTCCACATACTGTGACAGGAATCCATCCTGGACACACTTAACAAACTCTGCCCCATCTAAACCCTTGGAACTAATCAGGTGCCAATCAATATTAGGGAAGTTAAAGTCACCTATGATAACAACCCTGTTATTTTTGCACCTTTCCAAAATCTGCCTCCCAATCTGCTCCTCTGTATCTCTGCTGCTACCAGGGGGCCTATAGAATACCCCCAATAGAGTAACTGCTCCTTTCCTGTTCCTGACTTCCACCCATATTGAATCAAAAGAGGATCCTGCTACATTACCCACCCTTTCTGTAGCTGTAAAAGTATCCCTGACCAGTAATGCCACCCCTCCTCCCCTTTTTCCGCCCTCTCTATCCCTTTTAAAGCACTGAAATCCAGGAATATTGAGAATCCATTCCTGCCCTGGTGCCAGCCAAGTCTCTGTAATGGCCACTACATCATAATTCCATGTATGTATCCAAGCTCTCAGTTCATCACCTTTGCTCCTGATGCTTCTTGCATTGAGGTACACACATTTCAGGCCTTCTACCTTACTGTCTTTACACCGTTTATTCTGCTTCTCTTTCCTCAAAGCCTCTCTGTATGTTAGATCTGGCTTTACTCCATGCACTTCTTTCACTGCTCTATCGCTCTGGGTCCCATCCCCCTCGCAAGTTAGTTTAAATCCTCCCGAACCATGCTAGCAAACCTACCTGCAAGGATATTGCTCCCCCTCGAGTTCAGGTGCAACCCATCCAATCTGTACAGGTCCCACCTTCCCCAGAAGAGATCCCAATGAACTAAAAATCTAAAACCCTGCTCCCTGCACCAACTCCTCAGCCACGCATTCAACTGCCATCTCCTCCAATTCTTACCATCACTGTCACGTACCACTGGCAGCAATCCTGAGAACGCCACCCTTGAGGTCCTGTTCTTCAGCCTTCTGCCTACTTCCCGAAACTTACACTTCAGGACCTCATCCCTCTTCTTGCCTACGTCGTTGGTCCCAACATGTATCACGACTTCTGGTTGCTTTCCCTCTCGTACCAGGATGTCATGCACCCGGTCAGAGACATCCTGGACCCTGGCACCCGGGAGGCAACAAACCATGCGGGTGTCCTTCTCACGTCCATAAAATCTCCTGTCTGCTCCCCTGACTATAGAGTCTCCAATGACGACAGCTCTCCTCTTCTCCATCCCACCCTTCTGCACCACAGGGTCAGACTCAGTGCCGGAGGCCCTGCCACCGTGGCTCACACCTGGTCGGTCGTCCTTGCCAACAGTATCCAGGACGGTAAACTTATTATTCAGGGGAATGGCTACAGGGGTGCTCTGCACTAGCTGTCTGCTCACCTTCACTTCCCCCCTCTGACTGTCACCCAATGACCTGCTTCCGACAGCCTAGGTGTGACTACCTCCCTGTAGCTCTCATCTATGACTGCCTCATTCTCCCTTATGAGTCGAAGGTCATCCAGCTGCTGCTCCAGATTCCTTACACGGTCTTCCAGATCGCCCAGCCGTATGCACTTCTGGCAGATGTGACTCTGAGGGACAGGGGAGTTCCCCCAAGACTGCCATATCTCATATGAGAGGCACATCACCGTGACACTGTAAAAACTAACTGCGAGCTAGCTTGTCTTCCGCCTCTTCTCGTCGAAGCCTCTCGAGTCAAAGCCTCAAAGCTCTACTCCTTCACTGGCCGCTTTCATATCAGCCTAATTTCAAATTATACTAACATTATATATAGAAAATTTGAGTTGTGCGGCAACAAAGGTTATGTGCACGGAAGCTTTTCAGTTACTGCATGGCTGTGCATCCGTGCAGTTTAGAGAGAACAGTGGTTGGTATCCTCTGGAATTCAACAAATCAGAAACAGACCATCATCACCTTCTCTCCAGAAGAACACTTCAAACTTGAACACATCCAGGGCTCATAAACATTACAATAGGAAACACAATTCAGTTGTACTGGTTCAATTGTAATCCAAACAGCTGAATTTGCACTTTAACCACCTAATGGAGAAAATCTGTTCCTCCCTGGGATATGTTGGGAGAGTATTGGAATGCGAGTGAGTTAGTGATTCCATTCTGTAAATCAAAGCCTAAACTCACACTGATCCCCTTAGAAGGGTTATCTCAAATTGTGTCGGGGGGGGGGGGAGGAACTGGGGTACAAGAGCCTTTGTTATAGGATTCACTGACATAGGAGAAATAACTGTCCTCTGGGGAATGTTCCCTAATTGGGAAATAGGGGCCTTTTTTTTTTACAGGATTCACTGACATAAAAGTATGAGCTGTCTTCTAGGGTATGTTTCCTAATGTTTAGTTTCTTTATGAATAAACAAGTACCTTTCGTACAGATGAAGGAAATTGGACAGACTGGGACAAAAGCAATCTCTACACATGATGACCTGTGACATTCCAGTAACCAACTCTTCTACGGGAGTCAGTGGATAAATACATGGACCAGTGAGACTGAACTGCACTGCAGAGGCCAAGTTCCCTATTCTGTTTTGAGCTGGGTGAATCACAATCAGGAAACTATGCAGAGTGCTGAATTCACCAGCAAGCCTGCTGTTGAAAGGAAAATAAAATCAACTAGTACCATTAATAATGAGTGAATGAGGCTAATAATGAGAGGAGGCAAAGGCCACACACCCAAGTAACTGGGAATATCTCAAGGGGAATCAAAGGGGGTGTAGGAAACAGATGCAAGGAAACCAAGCAGATGCCTCTGATGACACACAAGCCAAGATGCACCAGTGATCAAAGGCACACAGACAGCTGCATCTGGAAGCCATCCTATTCATCAATTCGGAACCAGGGTTAGTACATAATAAGCTGACAGGTAAAGAATAGTCAGAAAATAAGGCTCAATGGATGCAAACAAAATTATCACATCAGGTCTATCAGAGAGCAGAGTGAAGAGTTTCAGACAACCATTACCTTTTTCTTGGTCTTTGTTTTTACAATTTCTTCATCTTCAGAGGGAATATCTTCAAAATAATTGATTTCATCATAACTCTCCACATTTGCTTCTTCCTTCTCAGCATTCTCTAAAAAAGCTTCCATTTCTGAAAGTTTGAAAAATTTATCATCTAACTCAGAGCTTGGGTGTTTGGGGCTTTCCTTCTTCAGCTTAGTCCTTGTCGCAAGCTCATCAATGTCAAAGTTGATGTCAGAGTCCTCATCAGTTAGCTCTTCAGACAGATATTTCTGTGCACTAACTTCCCTGCTTTTCAGTTCTGTCTCTTCATCGCTGCTCTCTTCTAGTTCATGATCATCTTCTATCTCTAACTCTTCCACAGGAGAGTCAATTGCTGCCTTTTCTGTTCCATTCAGTCTGCTGAGACTGTCACGATGAAGGAAAGCCACTGCCCCTTTGAAATAGTTTAGTACTGAATGGTTTTGCAATTCAATCTCCTGCCAGATCTGTTCTTCATCAAACTGTTCCACAACCAACTCTTGCAATGGGCTTCCAGCAGCCCCATCTGCCTCCTGTGTTTTCTGGAAATCGTACAGCTCTTTTGTGAGAGCAGTGAACTCCGACGCCAGTCTGTCCTGCACACTGGGAGTCAGCGAGAAGAGATTAAGAGTTAATCAGAGATTCTCACTAGCAAGTCAGGATCCAGACATTACACATTCCATTCATGGTTTCACAGGTATTAACACTTCTGGTTTCAGACACATACCATAGAGCACAGAAAGATGCCCTTCAGCCAATCTAGTGCATGCCAATATACGAATCTGCCTAGTCTCTTCGACCTGCACCCGAACCATAGCCCTCCATACCCCTCCCATCCGTATACCTGTCCAAATTTCTCAAATGTTGAAATCAAGCCCACTTCTGCTGGCAGCTCATTCCACATTCTCAACACCCTGAGTAATAAATCTTCCATGTTCCTCCTAAACATTTCACCTTTAACCCATGCCACTAGTTGTAGTCTCAGTCAACCTCAGTGGAAAAAGCCTGTTTGCATTTATCCTATCTGTACCCTTCACAATTTTATATAACTCTATCAAATCTCTTCTCATTCTCCTATGGTCCAGAGAATAAAGTCGTATCCTACTGAATCTTACCGTACAACTCAGGTTCTGAAGTCCTGGTGATATCCTTGTAAATTTTTTCTGCACTCTTTCAATCTTATTGATATCCTTCCTGTAGGCAGGTAACCAGACCTGCACACAATACTTTAAATTAAGCCTCACCAATGTCTTATCCAATTTCAACATAACATCCCAACTCCTGAACTCAGCATTTTGACTTATGAAGGCAAATGTGCCAAAAGTTTTACAATTGCATTTAACTGTGACGCAACTTTCAAGGAATTACGTACCTGTATTGTACTCTGTTCTACTGCACTCCTCAGTGCCCTACTGCTCACTGTGCAAGTCCTACCCTGGTTTGCCCTCCCAGAGTGTAAAACCTCACACCTGCCATTTTTCCAGTGGGTCCAGATCCCGCTGAAAGCTTTGATAGTCTTCCTCACTGTCCCCTACTCTCCTGGTTCCTGAAAGGTTGTTATAGCCGGGGGTGGTAATGGGGACAAGCTCTCACTACCTATTAAATGCTCTCAATGGCATGCACCTCAAATAGCCTCTGACAACCAGGTCCAACTCCTGGTCTTCACATGTGGCTTAGCTACTAACCCCAGTGGAACCATTTCTGCTAACAGGAGAAGGGGCAAAGGTGGGTTACTGGTGCCTTAAAACCAGTCGTTTCGGGTAGATGTGGCTTCTCAGCTGTGGTTGGCAGCTTATCTAGGAGAAGGAACACTTTGATCTCAAACTTCTGTGCCTTGTGGCTATCCCCACTGATGTGGAAGACCGGGAGTAAACCATGAGGGAAAAATCCAGTACTGGAGTCCCTAAGGCATTGAATCAACATTGAATTCAATGCTGATTGGTAACTCCTGTGATGCTCCTGGTACCAAAATGTATTGCTTTCTGCTATTCCTTTAGATTCATCAGACGTGTGGAGAGAGGGAGCCTGCTATATGGGCAACAGCTTGCTCTCCATATCGTACTGCCCTGGCTTGTGTATCTAGACAGCTAGGACGCAATATCCATGGTTCACCCTGACTGACGCAGGTCTCACACCACTTCACTCCCAATCTTGGTGTCATCTGCAAATTTGCTAGTCCAGTTACCTACAGTATCATCCAGATCATTGTTCCCTACGGCACACCACTAGTCACAGGCCACCTGCCAGAGGCAGCCAATTCAATACACCTCTCTGGCTTTTTCTGCAAAGCCAATGTCTAATCCAAATTAATACCTCATCTTGAATGCCAAGCAAATGAACCTTCTTGACCAACCTTCCATGTGAGACCTTGTCAAGGGCCTAGCTAAAGTCCACGTAGACAACATCCACTGCCTTGCTTTCAACCTTCCTGGAAACTTCCTCAAAAACTCTAAGATTCGTTAGTCACCACTTAGCATGCACAAAGCCATGTTGACTATCCCTAATCTGTCCTTGTGTATTCATATACTTTTATTGGAAGGTGTCCTGAGTGACTGGATATAACTTTCCCACCACTGATTTCAAGTCTCACTGGCCAATAATTTCCTGGCTTATTCTTGGAATCTTTTTTAAAGAGCACAACGAAGATTAGCACCTCACCTGTTGTTAAGGATGTTTTAAATATATCTACTAGGGCTGTCCCACAAGGTCGGAGGGAACATCTTGTCAGGCCCTGGGGATTTATCCTACTTTGCCTCAAGATCGCATGCACCCCCTCCTCTGTAATCTGTATAGGGTCCACGAGCTTGCCACTGCATTGCCTCACATCTATAGCTCTGTGTCTGTCTCGAATAAATACAGATGCAAAAAATCCATTTAAGATATCTCTCATCTCTTTCAGCTCCATGTGGAGATGACCACTTCGATCTTCATGAGGACTAATTTCATTCCTTGTTACACTCTTGCTCTTAATATACCTGTAGAAGCCCTTAGGATGCTCCTTCACCTTGTCCGCTACAGCAACCTCATGTCTTCTTTTAGCCCTTCCAATTTCTTTCTTAAGCGTTCTTCTGCACTTCTTATACTCAAGTACCTCACATGCTCCAATCTGCCGAGAGCTGCTATGCACTTCCTCTCTTCCTAAGCAGGGCCTCAATATCTCAAACACGAAGCTTTCCTAAACCTGCTATCCTTGCCTTTTATTCTGACAGGCACATACCAGCTTTGTATTCTCAAAATTTTATTTTTGAAGACCTCCCCCTCAACAAGTACACCTTTGCCAGAAAACAACCTGCCCCGATCCACATTTGCCAGATCCTTTCTGATACCATCAAAATTGCTCTTTACCCAATTTAGAATTTCAACCTATAATTACCTTGAAACTAATGGCATTATGAAATCAAGATGCAATCTTCTGTCACCTGCCCTGCCTCATTCCCTTATGAGATCCAGTATTGCACTCTCTCCAGTTGGGATTTTTATGTACTGAATAAGGAAACTTTTTTGAACACATTTGACAAACACCTTTAAGTCTCAGTACAATTGCAATGTCATAATTCCACGTGCTAGTCCACGCCCAAAGCTCATCTGCCTTTCCTACAATACTACTTGCATTGAAATATACATAGCTCAGTACATTACTCCCACCATGCTCAACCTTTCAATTTCTGACCTTGTATGTAGGCTTAACAACATCTCCACTGTCTGTTCTGGCACTCTGAACCCCATCCCCCTGCAACTCTAGCTTAACCACAACAACTGCCCCCCCCCCCATCAAGCAGAACTAGTAAACCTTTCAACTATATATTAGTCACCCTCCAGTTCAGATGCACAATATCCCACCAGTACAGGTCCCACTTTCTCTGTAAGAGAGGCCAGTGATCAAAATACCTGAAGTCCTCCCTCCTGCACCAACTCCTTAGCAAATCGTCGCACCTCCTACCCATGTCATCAGTACCAACGTGGACCACAACCTCTGGCTGCTTAACCAACCACTTAAGAACACTCCGGACGATTCTAAGTGTCCCTGACCCTGGCACCCGTTAAAAACAAACCATCTGGGAATCTCGTTGGTTAAGGAAACAGAAGCTCCTTTCTGTTTCCCCAACCAACAAATCCCCCGTCACTACAGCTCATTTCTCCTGCCTCCCACCCCTACTAAGCCACAGACCCAGTCTCAGTGTCAGAGATGTCCTCACTTGTAGGTTGATCCCTCCCTGTTATCCCAGACCACCTCAGTTACCTTATCTCCCTCTCCGAATTACCCCAGAACACCCGTTACCTCATCCCCCACCTTTATCTACTCTCTCCCCGTTACCTCAGTAACAATTCAGGCCGCTGTACCGCACTCTCCAGCCGCCGCACACACGCTCCCAAAACCGCCATCTTCGCAAAGTCACACCGCCAGAAGTCCCCGGAACAAGTGTTCCGGCGCAAAATTCCGGCCCTGGTGTCCGCCTCTAAAACTTCCGCCAGGTGTCCGCGGGCTCCTGGGCGATGTGACTCTGGGCCTCCGGGCCTCCGGAGAGTGTCTGTGGACTGTGGTGAAGCTGACTGAGAATCTCCGAATAATTTCACACATTGTGCCCGTTAGTTCGGTATAAATGTTAAATCGTCCAGGAATGGATAATAACAGCAGGGACTCAGAGTGATATACCGCAGAACCCCTAGGAAAGACATCAGCTCGGGCTGAAGTGGCCTCTGGGCTGTACGTTTCCCGGGTTCTCACTCTGATATTTTTTTCTCTATTTAAGCAGCCCGGAATCCAATGGAAATTGGACATACAGTACTGTATTTAAAAATGGCACTAAACTGAGAGGTTCAAAGGAATTAGAGACAGCTGTTTAGAAATTACTGAAAAACTGGCCATACCTCTGCAGATCAAATGAAAATTGGACATTAACACTGAACTTAGCAGACTATCAGATCACGTAGGCCAAATGGTTAAAACAAGTTACTGTTCCTCAAAGGCTTAATTGAGTTCTGTATGTACCATTACTGAAGTATCTTTAAAGACTGCTATTTGTTGGCTATTTAATATTTCAGTAGTATTTGGATAATATTGAAAATATATTGTTTGATTAAGCATTTTTCCTTTAAATAATTATGGGCATATGTATAAAAAAAGTGAATTACGTAGGTAATGATGCTACATGAAATACATGTGTGCTTCTCTTAAAGTAAAAACAAAAATACAATGTTTTTCTTTCAATTAGTTTTATGTTTCAGATTTAGAAAACATAACATTGGTGGCGAGTAAGATTTAAAGCAAACCCAAGATGATGACCTACCCGTTGAAGCGCAGCAAGATGTTTGAGGCAGAAAACAGACAAGTACAGTGAGTAACAGTGATTAGAAACATAAATTTAAAAAGCAGAAATGGGCTGGCTGCATTGGAAAGATTGACACATTTGATTACACAAAAAGTAACTGGCTGTTGTATACTGAGCGCATTGAACACTATTTTAAAGCAAATAAAACAGCCAATGAGAAACAAGTACCAGTTTTGTTAAGTGCATTGGGTTTAAAGGAATACGGTTTGCTTTGAAAGTTGACTGCTCCAACCAAACCAACTGAAATGAGTTTTGCTGATATCGTGAAAGTAATGCAGAAACATTTAGAATCAAGACTATTGTTGATTGCAGAGCACTTTAGGTTTCACAGTAGGGGGATGGGAACCAGAGCTGAGGATCAGCCAGCAGGTTTACAAGTAGATGATGGGTGAAACATGAATGTAAGTGTAACGCTCAGCTACATCAGCTCGTGTTTATCTAGGGGAAACCCCGTCCACTGCCCAACCTTGTCTCCCAGTTGCGTCAGTTGCTGTGCAATGCCACCTGATTCAGCCTCAAACATTAGTCATCAGCCAGCACACAATGTACATTTTACAGATTACACTTTATAAATCTTACTAGGACTAGAGATACAATATAAAAGGAAAAGAAAAAGGCACCAGACTTATCAAAGTTCGATTTCTTCATGCACACAGTTGGAGCTCAAATACCCGGAACCGTCTCTCTTTCCCCTGAGATCCACTCGGAGCCCCTCGACTCGCAGCTCGGGACCACCCAAAGTGATCGACCAGGGCCGGTCTCTCCTCCAACTCCCCGCCAAAAACACCACTTCCCAGCCACATGAGACAGAATATCACCCCAAAGAAGAATAACATGGACACTCATTGGTTCATTCGCTCTCTTATCAATAAGATAACCCAAACAAGCTGCAGCGAGAGAACCTTCTCAGCATTTAACATAACAAAGAAGCCATTTTGATTAACATATGCAGTAACATAAAAGAAAAAAACCCTTACACTCTCCCCCCACCAAATTAAAGTCATGCCCTAATGACATTAACAGAGTTCACCATTGCTCCTTGCAAAACACAAAACCCAACCCAGGTGCATAAAGCAGTGACATAACTTCCCAGGGCAGTAGAGATCACACCCTGTTCTCCCGGCACTGTATAGGTCAACCTCTCCGGGGGGTGCCTACTTCTCTGAGACCTCCGTACCTCCTCTGCCGACCCTTCCGGCTCAGACACCACGGGAGACACCCTGGGCCTACCTGTCGGACCCTCACCCTCTCCCTCACTGTGAGCCCTCTGTCTCGGGTTCTGGTTCCACCCTTTCTCCCCCCAATGCCAGCTGTATCTCAGGCTGCTCCTCAACACCCTCCCTCCTCTCACCTAACTCAGTGGAGGAAGGGCCAGGAGCCTCTTCTTCCGGTATCGGGGGATTAGCGAATGGAAATAGGTGCCACTCATCCGAACCATTGTCTTCCGAAGCATTATCCCTTTCCGGGGTTGGGGACCGGACCCGTCTCTTTCGCAGCAGGCCCTTCCCTCGCCCCACGTCCTCGCAGAGTCCTCGTACTAGGCGTAAACTCCCATTTGGGATCTTGGTCTACCTGCACCTCTTGACCCAAGGGCAACAGGTGGTTCCGATGGAGTACCTTGACAGGCCCCTTCCCATCCACTGGTCTCACCTGGTAAACAGGTAGATTTGGCATCTGACTCTCTACCACATAGGGGGTGGTCGCCCAGCGATCCGCCAACTTGTGCTTACCAGGTAGTCCTAAATTCCGTATAAGGACCCGGTCTCCCGGCAGTAGTTGGGCGAACTTCACTTTCTGATCATAGCTCCTCTTATTCCTCTGATTCTGCTTGGTGGCCTCAGCCAACTCGTACGCCCTTTTCAACTCTCTCCTCATATCGGATACATACTTCAGATATGGTTTTGAAGGTAATTCACCCGCTTCAGTCCCAAAACACGGTCAATGGGCAACCTCGCTTCCCGCCCAAACATCAGATAATAAGGCGAGTACCCCGTAGCGTCATTGCGAGTACCATTGTAACAGTGAACCAAATACCCGATGTGCTGACTCCACTTACTCTTCTGACCGATCTCCAGAGTCCCGAGCATGTCCAACAGGGTCCGGTTAAACCTCTCGGGCTGAGGATCACCCAGCGGGTGATAAGGTGTGGTCCTGAATTTCTCGACCCCAAGCATACCCAGTAATTCATGGATAAGCCTGCTCTCAAAGTCCTGTCTCTGATCACTATGGATCCACCGGGGGAGGCTATAATGAACAAAGTACTTCTCCCATAACACCTTCGCCACTGTAGTCGCTTTCTGGTCCTTAGTGGGAAACGCCTGAGCATATCTAGTGTAGTGATCCGTGAGGACCAAAACATTCGCGGTATTGCTGGTGTCCGGCTCAATAGACAGGAAATCCATACACACCAGGTCCATGGGTCCCGCACTCTGCAAGTGGGACAAAGGAGCTGCCTGCACAGGCAGGGTCTTCCTCCGGATGCAGCGACTGCATTTTTTACGGTATTCTTCAACCTTCCCCCTCATCTGGGGCCAGTAAAACCGGTCCTTGAATAATCCATAGGTCTTTTCCACCCCCATGTGCCTGGAATCATCATGTAGTGCCTGGAGCACAATCTTCTGATACTTCTCAGGCATAACCAGTTGCCAACACTGGAGGTGGTCCGGGGGTGATGTGACCCGGTACAAGATTTGGTTCTTCAGCTTCAACAGAGGCCACTCCTTCAGTGGTAAGGGCACCGAGGCGTGCTTCGCCTTCTCCGCCTGAGCCATATCCCCCTGTCTAACCGCGTACCAGATAGTGCCAATGCCCAGGTCATCACGCTGAGCCACCCCCACTTCCTGGGGGCTCACCTCCGGCAGCTGCCTGTGTCAAATTACAGTACTCAGTGGGTAGCGCATCATCATCTGCCCCCAATTGCCAATTGATCCACTGCCCGATCTGGCCCCATCGGGGCTCCTGCTTCAGCGTCGCTCGCAAATTGACACATGGCTTTCACTCCCGGGGCAGGGACGCCCACCCACTCCTCGGCCGTGCCCGACCCCTCATGCGCCTGACGAGATAAAGCACCTGCATCGATGTTCCGACCCCCGGCCTTCAGGCTGAACTCATAGGCAGACAAGGCCGCCAACCACGGATGCCCAGTAGCATCCAGTTTTGCCGAGGTCAGAATATAAGTGAGAGGGTTGTTGTCCGTTCTCACCTCAAACTTGGCTCCGTATAGATAGTCGCTCAATTTGTCCACCACCGCCCATTTCAGCGCCAGGAACTCCAACTTGTGAGTGGGATAGTTTCTCTCAGATGGCGACAAACTTCGGCTGACAAACGCCACCGGCCTCAATCCTTTGCCCTGTTCCTGGTACGGAACAGCCTCCAGACCCTCTTGACTGACATCAGTGTGCAGCACATACGGCTTCCGGGGTTCGGCAAAAGCCAACACTAGGGCCTGTGTCAGCGCCCTTTTCAGAGATTAGAACGCCTCCTCACATTGAGCATCCCACCTCGGTCCAAAGGGCTTCGCTGGGTTCAAGTATCCACCTGCCTCCTGCCCTTGGTCCACCTTCCTTTTCTTCCCCACAGGTGGATATCCACACAACAGCTGGTTCAATGGGTGACTCATTTTAACGTATCCTTTCGCGAATCACCGGTAATATCCACAGAACCCCAAAAACGAGCATAAGGTGCTCACCTTCTGGGGTCTCGGCCAGGTGGTCACTGCATCTATCTTAGCCAGATCAGTAGCCACTCCATCTCACGAAAATATGTGTCCAACATAGCCGACTGACGGCTTACAGAACTGGCATTTATCCAGGGAAAGTTTTAACCCTTCCTCCTTCAGCCGACTCAGCACCTTCAGCAGCCACTCCTCATGTTCCTCCAAAGTAGATCCAAACACTATCAGGTCGTTCAGGTACACCAACACCTCCAGCAGGTTCATATCCCCCACTGTCCTCTCCATGAGCCTCTGGAAGATGGCTGGAGCCTCCATATGCCTGGGGCATTCGTTCGAACTGAAAGAATCCCAGGGGACAGATGAAGGCTGTCTTTATCAGCCTCACTCATCGGAATCTGGTAATACCCACTCCGCAAATCCAAGGCACTAAACCACTGGGCAGCACTCAGACAGGCCGACGCGTCTTCAACCCTCGGGACCTTATACTGGTCGGGGACAGTGCGCCGGTTCAGGGTCCTATAGTCCACGCACACGCGTACCTTCCCATTTTTTTTCCTAGCCACTACTATGGAGGACGCATAGGGGCTCCGGGACTCCTCGATAATCCCTGCATCCTTCAACTGCCGCACATCTTCCACATCTGCTGGGGCCAACCGCCGCGACCTTTCTCTAAACGGGGTGTCATTTGGATAGTGTTGACGAGTGCTCTTGGAACATCCCACATCAAACTCGCCCTGAGAAAAGACATCCCCTAGCTTCAGCATCTTCTCCACCAGCCTCCTCTTATACTCCGGTGGTACGGGGGAGTCCTCAAAATTAAAGGCCTCTTCGGTCAGCCGCCCCCTGTTCTCCAATAGTTTTCCTCCAGTGGGGCTCCCGGCTAGACATCACCGTCACCGGGAACAAGTGCGCGAGGGGCATCCCGCGCTTAAAGGTGATCTCCCTCTCCGTTGTGTTCCTTACAATCACCCCCATCCGCCGTGCCTGTACAACCGAGGGCCTCTGCAATTCAGGTCTCACCAGCACCCCAGCCGGGAACTGGGACTCCCCTTCAAGGTCTTCCTGGGCGTCTACTAACAAGGCCCTGCCCGCCGGTACTCTGGGAAATCTGGGGGTCCCCATCACTAGTGCCACCTCCCCTGGCCATATCACCTTAGGCCTCACCTCAGTACACCACACTGTCCCTCGATTGAACTCAGGATCCAGCCCCTGGGGGTCACCCACTTCTTCAAACACCGCTCGAAACACTGGGTGTACTGAGAGGGTCTCCAGAAAGTTCTCCCCCACCTTCTCCTTACAGGCTTCCAAGAGCTGTCGCACCAGAGGGGAGTTAGTCCCCACTAGCAGGGCAACGCCACCGGTTTCCACTGGATCCGGGCAAACCAACACCAACGTCTCAAGGGCTTCCGACACTCCCAGATCGTCCTCCGAGAATTCCAATCTCACTGACAGGTACCCATCTTACGGGTAGTCGCCATCACTTATACCCCAAACTTCCAGTGCATTCGACGGAGTTACTGGCAAATGCTTTAGATATCTGTTGTAGAACGACCAGTACAATAAGGTAACCTGCGATCCTGTGTCAAGGATGGCTCTTGCAAAGATTCCCTCTATGCTGGAACGGGGCCCCACTAATCCATCTAGAATAAGGGCTTGGGCTCTTGGGGTCCCATGACTGATTTCTGGGAACGTGTTCCTCCAGTCCGTCCCCTCACTGAGTCTCTCCTAAGTTTCCCGACACCTCTCCCTTCTTAGTCGCCCTCCGCGGGGTGCCTTGTCTCTCACAATCCCTCCGAAAGTGACCCTCTTACCCACAGCTGTAGCACACCCCTGGACGCTCACATTCCCGCTGGAAATGCCCCACTTTCCCATAGTTATAGCACACGCTACCCACCGCCCCTCTCCCAAAACGCCCGCCACTCCCAGTCCACTGCGTGGGACGTCCCCCGAAGGGGGTACTCTCCCTGTCCATCCCCTCAAGCGAGGGGTCCCTACCCCCCCTGGGACCGCTTGGGTTTCTCGGTTCTCAACCCGGCCACCACCTCCTGTACCGCTGAGGATTGTCCCCGGTGACCGGAGCCCACTTTCCAGCCCAACGTGCTCTCATCCTCCCGCACCTTTCTAATCAGCTGCCTGAATAATGGAGGGGGGCTCCTTTTATAGGACTGCCGGAGACTCCAAGCCACCTTTTCCTCCTCTAGGGAACCACTAAATAACTGACTCATCCTCAACCTTACCACTTCGTCCGCCTTCACTACCCCTTGGCGTCGCAACCCAGTAAGCATTCTCTCCAGCCGAAAAATGTATTCTGAGAGCTTTTCCCCTCTACCCTGCCACATGTGGTGAAACTCCACTAAAAGCTCCCAGGAATCTCCCGACATTCCAAACGCTCCCTCCAAAGCTTCCAGATACTCCGCCAGGGAGGCCGAGGGCTGTTCAGCTCCCGGACGACACCGGCCGCCCTGCCCCTCAAACTTTCCACCAATCGCTGTCTCT
Organism: Mobula birostris; assembly: GCF_030028105.1. Taxonomy (NCBI): domain Eukaryota; kingdom Metazoa; phylum Chordata; class Chondrichthyes; order Myliobatiformes; family Myliobatidae; genus Mobula; species Mobula birostris. The sequence continues at coordinate 2,239,457 of NC_092387.1, forward strand.
TTTCCTCATCCGAGCCTGGCCACGCCTCTAACAACTGGGACGTATTTTCGATCCATGTGTCATAGTCATCCTCCCCTTCTGAGGTAGGCGTGGCTCCTGAGAAAATTCTCGGCTTTTGGCGTAGCCCCTTGGCCCTTCTACCAGGGAGGTAATGGCAGCTGCTAACTCGGAGGTCTCACCTCTAGCTGGGGGACGGGGCCTGGCCAAGCCTTCCAACTCTGACACCCCACCACTAGCTACTGGCACCTCCCCTGGGGTCTCATCTAGCTCACACCAGCTTACAATCTTATCTCGATCCATCTCTGCACACTTAACGTGGCGATTTATACAGCTTGCCGAAAATTCAATCCCGGACGTCAGCCCCCACATAAGGAAGGACAAGCCAATGATTGCGTACAAATGGCAGACAGAGCAAAGAGTTAAGTTGTACCACAGAGGCAAAATTCAAAAAGGCAAAGAATGCAGGACTGTAGGTGCTATATTTAATCAGAATCGGCATGTGACATGAGATTTGTTAACTTAGCAGCAGCAGTTCAATGCAAAACATAACGTAGAAAAAATATTAATAATAAATGAAATAAAATAATAATAATAAGTAAATCAATTACAGTATACATATATTGAATAGATTTTTAAAAGTGCAAACACCAGAAAACCTGTATATTAAAAAAAGTGAGGAAGTGTTCACGGGTTTAATGTCCATTTAGGAATCGGATGGTAGAGGGGAAGAAGTTGTTCTTGAATCGCTGAGTGTATGCCTTCAGGTTTCTGTATCTCCTACCTGATGGTAACAGTGAGAAAAAGGCATGCCCTGGGGTGCTGGAGGTCCTTAATAATGGACGCTGCCTTTCTGAGACACCGCTCCCTGAAGGTGTCGTGGGTACTTTGTAGGCTAGTACCCAAGATGGAGCTGACTAGATTTACAATCCTCTGCAGCTTCTTTCGGTTCTGTGCAGTAGCACCCCCCTCCCCCATACCAGACAGTGATGCAGCCTGTCAGAATGCTCTCAATGGTAGATCTATAGAGGTTTTTGAGTGTATTCATTGAAATGCCAAATCTCTTCAAACTCTTAATAAAGTATAGCCGCTGTCTTGCCTTCTTTATAACTACATCGATATGTTGGGACCAGGTTAGATCTTCAGAGATCTTGACACCCAGGAACTTGAAGCTGCTCAATCTCTCCACTGCTATGAGGATTGGGATAAGAACATAAAAAATAGGAGCAGGAGTAGGCCATCCGGCCCACTGAGCCTACCCCTCCCCCCATTAGTTAAGATCATGGCTGATCTGTCCGTAAACTCAGCTCCATCTATCTGCCTTGCCTCCATAACCCTTAATTCCCCTACTATGTAAAAATCTATCTAACTGTATCTTAAATATACTTAGTGAAGAAGCCTCAACTGCTTCCCTGGGCAGAGAATACCACAGATTCACCACTCTCTGGAGAAAAACAGTTTCTCCTCAGCTCCGTCATAAATCTTCTCTCCTGAATCTTGAGGCAATGTCCCCTAGTTCTAGTCTCACCTACCAATGGAAACAACTTTCCTACTTCTATCTTATCTATCCCTTTCAAAATTTTGTATGTTTCTATAAGATCCCCTCTCATTCTTCTGAACTCCAGAGAGTATAGTCCCAGGCGACTCAATCTCTCCTCATAGGTTAATCCTTTCATCTCTGGAATCAACCTGGTGAACCTCCTCTGCACTGCCTCCAAAGCCAGTATATCCCTCCTCAAGTATGAAGACCAGAACTGCATACAGTACTCCAGGTGCGGCCTCACCAGTACCCTGTATAGTTGCAGCATGACACCCCTGCTCTTGAACTCAATCTCTGTCACAATGAAGGCCAACATTCCGTTTGCCTTCTTAATAACCTGTTGTACCTGCAAGCCAACTTTTTGCGATTCATGCACAAGCACTCCCAAGTCCCTCTGCACGACAGCATGCTGCAATCTTTCACCATTTAAATAATAATCTGCTCTTCTATTATTCCTTCCAAAGTGGATGATCCTGCATTTACCAACGTTGTATTCCATCTGCCAGACCTTGGCCCACTCACTTAACCTATCTATATCCCTCTGCAGACTCTCCACATCCTCTGTATAATTTGCTTTTCCACTCAGTTTAGTGTCATCAGCAAATTTTGCTACGCTACACTCAGTCCCCTCTTCCAAATCATCAATGTAAATGTATAGAGTTGACGTGGATGGGCTGATTCCATTGAGAGTGAGGGAGATTCAAACAAGAGGACATGAGTTGAGAGTTAAAGGGCAAAAGTTTAGGGGGAACTTCTTTACTCAGAGAGTGGTAGCTGTGTGGAACGAAGTGGTTGAGGCAGGTTCTATGTTGTCATTTAAAGTTAAATTGGATAGCTATATGGACAGGAAAGGAATGGAGGGTTATGGGCTGAGTTCAGGTCGGTGGGAACAGGTGAGAGTAAGAGTTCGACGTGGACTAGAAGGGCCAAGGTGGCCTGTTTCCGTGCTGTAATTGTCATATGGTTTTGTTACATAGTTAAATGGTAAACAGCTGCGGGCCCAGCACCGACCCCTGCGGCACCCCACTCACCACTGACTGCCAACCAGAGAAACACCCATTTATACCAACTCTCTGCCTTCTATTGGTTAACCAATCCACTATCCATACCAATAGACTTCCTCCGACTCCATGCATCCCTATCTTATTTATAAGTCTCTTGTGCGGCACCTTATCGAATGCCTTCTGGAAAACCAAGTATACGATATCCACCTATTCCCCTCTATCCACTGCACTCTTCCTTAATGACAGCTTCAAGCATTTTCCTGACTACAGATGTTAAGCTAACTAGCCTATAGTTGCCCGTCTTTTGCCTACATTCTTTTTTAAAAAGTGGCGTGATATTTGCTGTCTTCCATTCTGCCGGGACCTGCCCAGAGTCTAGAGAGTTTTGGTAAATGATTACCAACACGTTAACTATAACCTCTGCCAATTCCCTCAGCACCCTGGATGCATCCCATCAGGACCAGGGGCCTTATCTACCTTCAGGCCCATTTGCTCATCACTATCTTTACCTCTTTAGCAACAGTGATTTTTTTCGAGGTCCTCACCTCCCATTTCGTCCATAACATCATTCTTTGGCATATTAGACGTGTCCTTCACCATGGAGATTGACACATAATAGTTGTTCAATGCCTCAGCCATTTCCTTATCACCCAATATCAATTTCCCCTTCTCGTATTCCAAGGGACCTACGTTGACTTTAGCCACTCTCTTCGGCTTTATATATTGAAAAATACTTTTGCTATCTGTTTTTATATTTTGTGCTAATTTACTTTCATACCCTATCTTCCCTTATTTCTTGTTTAGTTGTTCTTTGTTGCTTTTTAAAATTTTCTCAATCCTCCAATCTCCCACTACTCTTTGTGACTTTGTACACATGAGCTCTTAATTTGATACTATCTTTTATTTCCTTTGTTATCCAAGGCTGGCTCTCCCCACACTTACTGTCCTTGCTTTTGACTGGAATGTACTTTTGTTGAGAAAGCATTCCACTGTTTCTCAACTGTCCTACCAAATAGCCTGTGCTCCCAATCCACATTAGCCAACTCCTCCCTCATCCTGTTGTCGTCTCCCTTGTTCAAGCTTAATACGCTAGTTTTAGATCTATTTCATCATCCATCTGTATGTGAAATTAATCATATTATGATCACTCTTTCCAAGAGGATCCCTGACTACAAGATCATTAATCTTACCTGTCTCATTGCACAGGACTAAGATAGCATTTTCCCTTGTAGGTTCACGAACATGCTGCTCAAGAAACCCATCACGGATGCATTCTATGAAGTCCTCCTTAAGACTTCCTTGACCAACCTGATTCACACAACCTATGTGGAAGTTAAAATCCCCCATGACAACTGCCGTTCCGTTCTTACAAGCCCCAGTTATTTCTTGGTTAATCACCTCTGCCACTGCAATATTTTTATTAGGTGGCCTATAGACAACTCCCACCAGTGATTTTTTTCCCTTTACTATTCTTAATCTCTACCCTGATGGACTCAACATTCTGCTCTGTAGATCTTATATCGTCTCTCACAATCGCCCTGATCTCATCCTTAATTAAGAGCGCAACCCCACCTCCTTTGCCTTTCTGCCTATCCTTTCGTATTACCTGATACCCTTGGATATTTAATTCCCAGTCATCTCCACCTTGCAACCAGGTTTCTGTAATGACCACTAAATCATATGTTTTGGTACTGATCTGTGCCACAAGTTCACTAACCTTGTTTCTAATACTACGGGCATTTAGATAAAGTGCCCTCATACTCATTGTCCTTTTACAATCTAGTGACCTATTTGATTTTTACTTTTTACTTTAATGCTCTCTACTCTTACATTTTTCTTCACTAACTCTAGCTTTGGTTCCTACATCACTTCCCTCTTCTGTGTGGGTTCCCATCCCCCTCCTCAACAGCACTAGCAAACAATCTCCCCAGGACATTGATCCTGCCCCTGCCCAGATGTAGACCGTCCAGATGGTACTGGTCCCACCTCCCCCAGAAGCGGTTCCGATGCCCCAAGAATCTGAAACCCTCCCTCCAGCACCACCGCTCAAGCCACATATTCACTCTAGCTATCCTGTCATTCCAACTCTGGCGAGCCCGTGGCACCGGTAATAATCCTGAGATTCAAGCAACACACATCAAAGTTGCTGGTGAACGCAGCAGGCCAGGCAGCATCTCTAGGAAGACGTACAGTTGACGTTTGAAGCCGAAACCCTTCATCAGGACTAACTGAAGGAAGAGCTAGTAAGAGATTCCTGTTGTTTGCATAATCCTGAGATTATTACCTTTGAGGTCCTACTCTTTAATTTATCTCCTAGCTCCCTAAATTCAGCTTGTAGGACCTCATCCCGCTTTCTTCCTATATCGTTAGTACCTACATGCACCACGACAGCTGGCTGCTCACCCTCCCCTTTCAGAATGCCCTGCAGCCTCTCTGAGACATCTTTGACCCTCGCACCCGGGAGGCAACACACCATACGGGAGTCCTATTTGCGGCCACAGAAGCTCCTCTCTATTCCCCTTACCGTCGAATCCCTACCGCAACAGCTCCGCCACTCTTTTTCTTGCCCTCCTGAGCAGCAGAACCACCCACAGTGCCATGATCCTGGCTACTGCTACATTCACCTTATGAGCCATCTCCCCCACAGACTCCAAAGCGGTATATCTGTTTTGGAGGGAGATGACCGCAGGAGACTCCTGTACTACCTTCCTGCTACTACTATTCCTGTTGGTCACCCATTCTCTATCTTTCCTTAGATCCTTAAACTGCGGTGTGACCAACTCACTAAATGTGCTATCCTCAACATTCCCAGCATCTCGATGCTCCAAAGTGAGTCCATGCACAGCTCCAGTGCTGCCATGCGGTCTGTCAGGAGCTGCAGCTGGACACACTTCCTGCACACATAGTCTTCAGGGACACTGTCAGCCTTCCTGAGTTCCCACATGGCACAGGAGGAGTATGGCACGGGTCTGGGCTCACCTGCCATGACAGAGCAACAGATGTTAGTGGAAGAGGACTACGGGAGAAAGGGAAGAGTCGGCTGGGGAAGTTGAAGGCTGTTATCTGTGAATCAGTTCTTCGCAAAAGCCCTGTTTGAGCCAAAGCCCTATCATTCTGCTACCCTCTTACTCTGCTGCCCACTCCAAACACTGACCGCTGTATATGGCGGTCTTCTTTTTAAACTCTTCCTGCTCTGTATTGGCTGACATCGCGCCCCTGTGCAGTCTTGCCTCTCTTTACCCCAAGCAGTAAAATGCCTTCTCTCCAAAAATCCTTTCAGATGTTTCACTTGCAGCATTTCTTGCTTTGAATTTATCTGTTCCTTTGTCTTACCCTTCCTGAAGTCCACAATCAGCTCTTTCGTCTCACTGACATTGAGTGCCAGGTTGTTGCTGTGACACCACTCCACTAGTTGGCATATCTCACTCCTGTATGCCCTCTCATCACCACCTGAGATTCTACCAACATTGGTCGTATCATCAGCAAATTTATAGATGGTATTTGAGCTATGCCTAGCCACACAGTCATGTGTATATAGTGAGTAGAGCAGTGGGCTAAGCACACACCCCTGAGGTGCGCCAGTGTTGATTGTCAGCGAGGAGGATATGTTGTCACCAATCCGCGCAGACTGTGGTCTTCCAGTTAGGAAGTCGAGGATCCGATTGCAGAGGGAGGTACAGAGGCCCAGGTTCTGCAACTTCTCAATCAGGATTATGGGAATGATGGAATTAAATGCTGAGCTATAGTCGATAAACAGCATCCTGACATAGGTGTTTGTGTTGTCCAGGTGGTCTAAAACTGTGTGGGGAGTCATTGAGATTGTGTCTGCCATTGACCTATTGTGGCGATAGGCAAATTGCAGTGGTCCAGGTCCTTGCTGAGGCAGGAGTTCAGTCTAGTCATGACCAACCTCTCAAAGCATTTCATCACTGTCAATGTGAGTGCTACTGGGCGATAGTCATTAAGGCAGCCCACATTATTCTTCTTAGGCACTGGTGTAATTGTTGCCTTTTTGAAGCAATTCGGAACTTCCACCCATAGCAGTGAGAGGTTGAAATTGTCCTTGAATACTCCCACTAGTTGGTTGGCACAAGTCTTCAGAGCCTCACCAGGTCCTCGATAGAGACCTTCCATCTTGCGAGGGTTCACTGTCTTTAAAGACAGCCTAATATCGGTCTCTGAGACAGATCACAGGGTCATCAGGTGCAACAGGGATCTTCACAGCTGTAGTTATATTTTCCCTTTCAAAGTGTGCATAGAAGCGTTGAGTTTATCTGGTAGTGAAGCATCGCTGCCATTCATGCTATTGGGTTTCGCTTTGTAGGAAGTAATGTTTTGCAGACCCTGCCAGATTTGCTGTGCATCCGATGTCACCTCCAACTTTGTTCGAAATTGTCTCTTTGCCCTTGAAATAGCCCTCCGCAAATCATACCTGGTTTTCTGGTACAGGCCTGGGTCGCCAGAGTTGAGTGCCACAGTTCTAGCCTTCAGCAGATGACGTACCTCCTGGTTCATCCATGGCTTTTGTTTTGGGAATGTACAGTAAGTCTTTGTAGGCACACACTCATCCATACAGATTTTAATGAAGTTGGGAACAGCTGCAGAATAATCTTTCTTTCTTTATTAATCTTTTTATTGATTTAAAAGGAACATAAATACAACAAGAGGAGAATTATCTCAAATATATATGTCAATAACAATACAAACAGAGATTGAAATAGACATTATCAAAATCATACATAGTGTTAAGCTAGTATATAACATATAATAAAAAAAGAAAACAGCAATTCTCCTCTTATCAGTTCATGAAGAGGAAAGAAAAAACTTTGAATTTTAAATGAAGGAAAAAAAAACCCACTACACTATACAAAAAAAAAGAAAAAAAAGTGACTGGGCAGTCCATTCTGAGAATACGACCAAAAAAAAAATGAAAGACTTTCTGATCAAAGCTAAAACTTTGAAAAAAAAGTTGGAAGAGTAATAAATCAAATCAAATGAAAATATTGAATAAAAGGTTGCCAGATTTGCTCAAATTTAAAGGATGAATCAAATGTCCGACTTCTTATTTTCTCTAAATTTAAACAGGACATAATGGGGGAAAGCCAAAGAAAGACTAGGTGGATTAGAATCCTTCCACTTCAGTAAAATGGCTCTCCTAGCCAATAAAGTTGAGAAGTCTATCATACGTTGAGCAAAAGCAGAAATATTTCCTGGTTTCGATGGGGTAATCCCAAATATTGCCATAAGTAAATCAGGTTGTAGGTCCAGATCCAAGACTTTTGATAATGTTTTGAAAACATCTCTCCAAAAATTGTCTAGCTTTATACAAGACCAAAACATATGTTAAAGTGGCCACCTCACTATTACATCTGTCACAAATAGGATTGATGTTGGAAAAAATACGTGCTAGTTTATCCTTTGACATATGGGCCCGATACAGTACCTTGAACTGTATCAAGGAATGATGGGCACAAATAGATGAGTTATTAACCAAATGAAGAATTTTACTCGATTGATTATCTGAAAATGACCCTTGAACGTCCAATTCTCAAGCTCATTTAATTTTATCGTTAGATATCATTCGTAAATTCAATATCCGTTTATAAATTATAGCTATCAACCCTTTTTGAAGTAGTTTAAGCTGAAAAAGAGCATCTGTTGTATTAGGTGGATAAGCAGAAGGGTAACTTGGCAGCAAACCATGTAAAAAATTCCTAATTTGTAAATATCTAAAGAAATGTACATTAGGTAAACCATATTTATCCTCTAACTGAGAAAAAGACATTAAACAGTCCCGTAAAAACAAATCTGAAAAAGTTGTTATTCCCTTGGTTTTCTAAATTAAAAAGGTCTTATCCAAAATTGATGGTTTAAAAAAAGAATTAAAATGGGTATTAATAGAAAGAACAAAATTATTTAACTCAAAAAATCTATGAAACTGAAACCAAATTCTTAAAGTATGTTTAATAATAGGTTTAAAGTCGTGTCTACTAATCTCAAAAGGGGAAGAGGAGCTCCCAGTAAAGAGGCCAAAGAGAACCCCTTCGCCAAGTTTTCCTCCAATTCCAACCATGAAGGACATTCATGTATGTCTGAGTAATGAATCCAAAAAGTAATATATCGAATATTAATTGCCCTATAATACATTCTAAAATTTGGCAAAGCCATACCACCATCCTTTTTTAATTTCTGTAATAAAGGTTTACTCAATCTAGGATTTTTATTCCAAATATAAGATAAGATTATAGAATCTATTCTATCAAAAAACATTTTAGGAACAAAGGTAGGAACTGCTTGAAATGTATATAAGAATTACAGTAGAACTATCATTTTAATAGCATTAATTCGACCTATTAATGATAATGTCATAGGTGACCATTTAGAAAGCATTTGTTGGGTGTAATCAATTAATGGGAGAAAATTATATTTATACAGTATAGGTCCTTAAAAATTTTAGTAATTTTAATACCAAGATAAAGTAATTTTTTAGCAATACTTGATGATATTGATCTGAGTAATTATTAATGGAAAATAACTCACTTTTATATAAATTTAATTTATATCCAGAAAAACTACTGAATTCAGAAAATATAGATAGCATAGAAGGAATAGATTTCCTAGGATCTGAAATGTAAACTAACAGGTCACCTGCATACAACGAAACCTTATGTACTTTGTCCCCTCTCTTGATACCCTGAATGTCTAACAGCAATAGCAAGGGGTTCTAAAGCCAAGTTAAATAATAAAGGGCTAAGAGGACATCCCTGCCGAGTACCTCTGTATAATCTAAAGTAAGGAGATTTTTGATTATTAGTTATAACCTCAGCCATAGGAGCTTGATAGATCAATTTGATCCAGGAAATAAATCCCGGACCAAAATTAAATCTTTCCAAAACCTCAAATAAGTAAAACCACTCCACCCTATCAAAAGCTTTCACCGCATCAAGAGAAACAACACATTCAGATTCTTTAGATGGAGAGGAGTGAATAATGTTTAATAATCTTCAAATATTAAAACGTGAATACCTATTTTTAATAAATCCAGTTTGATCATTGGAAATAACAGTAGGTAAGATACTCTCAAGTCTTTTAGCCAAAATCTTAGAAAGAATTTTAAGATCCACATTCAGTAAAGAGATTGGTCTATAGGAAGTGCATTCAGATAAATCATTTTCTTTTTTAGGAATTAGTGAGATTGATGCTTCATAAAAAGTTTTCTAGAATCAGTGAAAATTTGACATAAATAAGGTGTAAGTATTTCAGTGAAAGTCTTATAAAATTCCACTGTATATCCCTCCGGTCCCGGAGCCTTACCTGGTTGGGAAAAGGATATAGCCCTTGCTATTTCCTCTTGTTTAATAGATGCATTTAATGTGTTCATATCTTGGATAGAAATTTTAGATTTATTCAATTTTTGCAAAAATCTATTCATAGAAGTAATATTGTCTGAAAATTCAGATTTATAAAGGTTAGAGTAGAAATCCATAAATGCCTTATTAATTTCATAAGGATCTACCGTTTCGGTTCTATCAGGTCTTTGAATTTTCAGGATCTGTCTTCTAGCCATAGTTGCTCTAAATTGACCAGCCAATAATTTGCCTGACCTGTCCCCATGTATGTAAAATTGGCTTTTAGATTTAAGAAGTTGCTGCTCAATAGGAAAAGTCAAAAGCAAATCATGCTTTGTTTGGAGTTCCACCCTTTCCTTATAGAGATCTTCACTAGGCGTTACTGAATAAACTTTGTCTATTTCTTTAATCCTATTGGTAATCATTAAAAGTTCTGCCTTGGTTTTCCTTCTTAGACCTACTGAGTATGAAATTATCTGTCCCCTAAGAAAAGATTTCATCGTGCCACAAATAACTAAATTTGACATTCCCTCAGTTGTATTTAATTCAAAAAATAGAGAAATTTGCTCTTTCATAAAACTTACAAAGGTTGACTCTTGTAGCAATGTAGCATTAAATCTCCACTGAGGTACCTTCAGTATATTATCGGAAAACTTCAAAGTTAATTTCATAGGTGCATGATCCAACAACGCAATGACATCATACGCACGATCAGCAACAGAGGGCACCTAACGCGTGTCCAACAAAGCAGCATAATCATCCAGGTTCAAAGATGAATCCCCAAATACAGTCCCGTCCTGTAGGCGCTCCTGTGCTTCCTTTTGTCCATACCTTCTTGGTCCTCACTACTGGTGCTGCAGTCTTCAGTCTTTGCCTATACTCACAGAGTAGAAGTAATGCCAGGTGATCAGACTTCCCAAAGTGAGGGTGTGGAATAGCATGGTAGGCATTCTTGATGGTGGTGTAGCAATGGTCCAATGTGTTGTTTTCTCTAGTATTGCAAGTGATCTGTTGATGGTAATTGCTTAGTGATTTTTTTTCAGACTAGCCTGGTTAAAATCTCCGAAAACGATAGTGAAAGCATTAGGGTGCGCTGTTTCATGCATGTAGATCCCATTGCTCAGATCATCTAAAGCCTGAATGACACTGGCCTGAGGTGGAATGTATACTGCTACCAAAATGACCCCGGAGAATTCCCTGTGGTAGGTAAAAAGGACAGCATTTAACTGTTAGGTATTCCAGGTCTGGTAAGCAGCATTGGAACAGCACTGATATATTTGTGCACCAAGAAGGGTTGATCATGAGATGCATGTATCATTCGGAATAAGGTGGACAAACTCCTTGTGTAATTAGAGATTGGTCGGTATGACGTTGTGAACATCACTGAGTCGTGGCTGAACGAAGACCATAGTTGGGAGCGTAACATCAAAGGATGTAATTTGTATCGAAAAGATAGGCAGGGAGGCATAGGCAATGGTGTTACTCTGTTGGTAAGAGATGAAATTACATCTTTAGAAAGTGGTGAATGTTGAATCTTTGTGGGTGGAGTTAAGAAACTACACGAGTTAATAAAAGCAATTATGGGCATCATATAGGCCTCCAAATAGTAGTCAAGCTGAGGGGTTGAGATTGCAAAGGGAGCCGGAAAAGGCATGTAATGACACAATTGTAATGAGGGACTTCAATGTGCAAGGGGATTGGGAAAATCAGATTAGTGTTAGGTCGCAAGAGAGGGAATTTGTTGAATGCCTTCAAGATGGCATTTTAGAGCAGCTTGTGCTTGAGCCTACTCCGGAAAAGGCTGTCTTAGATTGTGTGCTGTGTAATAACCAGATCTTATTAGGGAGCTTAACATAAAGGAACCCTTAAGAGACAGTGATCACAATATGAATGAATTCGTACTGCCGTTTGAGAGGCAGAAGCATAAATCACCTGTATCCGTATCGCAATGGAATAAAGAGAATTACAGAGGCATGAGGGAGGAGCTAGCCTGGGTGGATTGGAGGAGGACACTGGCGGGAATGATGGCAGAGCAGAGATGGCTGATGTTCTTGGGAATAGTCCACAAGGCACAGGATAGATATATCCAATAGAAGAAATTGTTCTCAAATGGCGCAGGTAGGCAACTTGACTGACAAGGCATAAAGGCCAAGGAAAGGGCAAATAAGGTAGCAAAAGTGAGTGGGAAGTTGGATGATTGGGAAGATTTTAAAATCCAACAAAAAGCAACTAAAGCTATAAAAAGGGAAAAGATGAAATATGAAGGCAAACCAGCCGATAATATAAAGCAGGATACAAAAATTTGTTTCAGTTATATAAAGAGTGAAAGGGAGGTGACCACTGGAAAATGATGCTGTTGAAGTAGTAATGGGGGACTGTTAGGTAACCGGCAACAATGAATATTAATCGAGACAGGTTATATAAAAACAACCAAACATTTATTAAACACATATAAATGATAAGGAAAAAAAAAACAAAGGAAAACTTTAACCAGAGGTTGACAGGTATGCAGCTGTTCACCAACTCCACTTGGCTTTGGTTCTAAAGCGTTAAATGCGAAAACAGTTCTTAAAGCGATACAGTCAGATATAGTTCTTAAAGCGATAACTTCGGAAGTCTGACAGTTTTACACATTCAATTGGGAGAGACTTCTCTGGAGAAGGATTTCTTCACAGACGCAACTTTACTGCTGGTTCTGTCCACAAGATTCCATATGCCGAAAATAAACAGTTTAAATCGACTGACCTTAAATTCCTTTAGAGAGAGAGAGCACCTTTTTGCATGAACTCATTGCCCTTTTGCAAGAGTTATCTCGATGCAGGTTCTCTCCAACGAAGACTCAATAAGGTTGATTCTTTATTAGACTGCCAAACGATGCCAACTTCTCTCAATCCTTCACTTCGATGAATTCTTCACTCTCCCTTCAAAACTGTTGGAATTGAGTAAATTGGCACTTCCAGCCACAAATTTCCAGTCCAATAATACATACCTTGTAAGAGAACGCACCTTCCGTTTTAAAAATGAAACTGCGTCACAAAAACAAACACGCAACAGAAACGGAGGCACAACACGTTCTACCTGGAAATCTACAAACTCAATAACCCTACTGTGTCACCTGGGTCGACCCTTATATAGTCACGGGGCACATGTCATCACGTGACCTCACATCGGTGGGAAAATCACATCAGGTGACCTCCAAAAGACCATTACATCATTCTCACAAAAAAAAACAGATCTCCTTGAGCATGTAACAGGGACAAAGAAATGGCAGATGAACTTAATGGGTACTTTGCATCTGTCTTCACTGTGGAAGACACTAGCAGTGTGCCAGAGATCTATGAGTGTCAGGGAGCAGAAGTGAGTGCCATTGCTATCACAAAGGAAAAAGTGCAAGGCAAACTCAAGGATCTTCAGGTGGATAAGTCACCTGGACCAGATGGGCTACATCCCAGAGTCCTAAAAGAGGTTGCTGAAGAGATAACGATGCATTGGTCATGATCTTTCAAGAATCACTTGATTCTGGCATGGTCCATAAGACCATAAGATATATGAGCAGAAGTAGGCCATTCGGCCCATCAAGTCTGCTCCACCATTCAATCATGGGCTGATCCAATTCTGCCAGTCATCCCCTCTCCCCTGCCTTCTCCCCATACCCTTTGATCAAGAACCTATCTATCTCTGCCTTAAATGCAACCAATAACTTGGCCTGCACAGCCGCTCGTGGCAACAAATTCCACAGATTCACTGCCCTTTGACTAAAGTAATTTCTCCTTTAGCCCTGGAGGGCTGGAAAATTGCAAATGTCACTCCACTCTTTAAGAAGGGAGGAATGCAAAAGAAAATAAATTATTTGTCTGTTAGCCTAACCTCAGTGGTTTGGAAAGTGTTGGAGTTTAATATTAAGGATGAGGTTTCAAGGTACTTGGAAACCAATGATAAAATGAGTCAAAGTCAGCATGGTTTCTGTGAAGGGAAATCTTAACTCACAGATCTGTTAAGGTTCTTCGAGGAAGTAGCAAGCAGGGTGGACAAAGGAGAGGCAGTGGATGTCATTTATTTGGTTTTTCAGAAGGCATTTGATAAGGTGCCACACATAAGGCTGCTTAACAAGATAAAATCCTGTGGCATCACTGGAAAGATACTGGCATGGATAGCAGAATGGCTGACAGGCAGGAGGCAGCGAGTGGGAATAAAGGGGGCCTTTTCTGGCTGGCTGCTGGTTACTAGTGGTGTTCCTCAGGAGTCAGTTTTGGGACCGCTATTTTTCACATTGTTTGTCAGTGATTTAGATAATGGAATTGATGGCTTTGTGGCAAAGTTTGCGGATGATATGAAGATAGGTGGAGGGGTAGGTAGTGCTGAGGAAGCAATGTGATTTAGCAGGACTTAGACAAATTGGAAGAATGGGCAAAAAGTGGCAGATGGAATACAATGTTGGGAAATGTATGATAATATATTTTGGTAAAAGGAGCAATAGTGTGGGCTATTATCTAAATGGGGAGAAGGTTCAAATATCAGAGGGGCAGAGCCCCATATCTCAGAAAGGATGTGTTGTCATTGGAGAGAGTCCAGAGGAGGTTCATGAAAATGATTCCAGGAATGAAGGGGTTAACATATGAGAAGTGTTTGGCAGTTTTGGGCCTGTACTCTCTGGAATTTAGAAGAATGTGGGGGGATTTCATTGAAATCTACCAAATGTTGAAAGGACAAGATACGGTGGATGTGATGGAGGATGTTTCCTATGGTGGGGTTATCTAGAACTAGAGGGCACAATCTCAAAATTGAGGGGCGATCAATTGAGTAAGGAGGAATTTTTTTAGGCAGAGAGTAGTAAATCTATGGAACACTTGGCCACAGACTGTGGTGGAGGCCAAGTCCATGTGTATATTTAAGGTGGAATTTGATAATTTCCTGATCGGTCAGGGCATCAACGGATATGGCAAAAAGACAGGTTTATGGGGTTGAGTGGGATCCGAGAGCAGACATGATGGAATGGTGGAGCAGACTCAATGGGCTGAATGGTCTAATTCTGCTCCTATGTCTTATAAGTGGAATCAAAAGGAAGGGAAGCCATACGTAGCTGAATTGAAGAGATTGTCTGAACATTGTCAGCTTAATAATGCACTGAAATATTGTTTAGTTTGTAAAACCATGCAAAATATTCTATATGAAGCACAACTTACAAGTAAAAGAGCAGTTGAAATAGCTGTATCAATGGAAACAGCATTAAAGACGCAATTGAGTTGTAGTCAGGAATGAAAGTGAGCCTGAACAAAATTGCAGTATCTAAACCACGAGTTCCCAACCTTTTTTATGCCATGGACCAATGCCATTAATCAAGGGGTCCGTAGAACCCGGGTTGGGAACCCCTGGTTTAAACAGAAACCGGCCTGGCTGAATAAATTGTGTTACCATTGTGGCAGGGGCTCACATACACCAGACCAAAGCAGTTTTTAAATACAAAACTTGCAGAAAATGTAACAAAGTAAGACAAATACAAAGAGCATGTCAGGCAGACAAAATTAAGTGGACTACACAGAGGGAAGAAAAATCAAAAAAATGAAGTTGCAGTTTCAAGAAAAGCACTAATCTGCATGCTGGTGTTGAAAAATCTTATAATGATGAGAGTGACACAGACCCTTTAGATTTACAGTGTGAAAACTAACAATACACAAGCAATATGCTTACACCAGAAGTGAACGTAAGATTTATTAAAATGGAATTAGACACTGGCTTGACTGTTTCAGTCATTCCACAAAATGAGTTTCAGCAGTATTTCAAAGATACTGAACTGAAGCCTGCAGATATCCAACTAAGAGCTTTTATTGGAGGAAAGATAACTCCTGTGGGAATGACATTCATAAAGGTGAATTACAACAACCAACAAGCCACATTTGGCTTGTATGTGGTAAAAGCAGGAGAGCCAGCATTGTGGGGCCATGATTGGTTGAAGAAACTATAATTCGATTGGCATTGTGGGGCCATGATTGGTTGAAGAAACTATAATTCGATTGGGGATCCATCCACTATTTGCATGTCACATCAGGGTCAATTGAAAGCACATTAAGCAAATTCCTGGACAATGCCACAGCAGTGTTCAATGATGGCCTTGGAAAACTCAAACATATCAAGGGTAAAATAGTGTTAAATAAAAATTCCACACCAGAGTTTTACAAAGCCCATCCAGTAGCTTATACCATCTGCGGTAAAGTCGCTAGTGAGCTAGATCTCATGGAGGCCAAATGAATTCTTTCCAAGCTTGTGTGGAGCAATGGAAAATGCCAGTGGTCTAGTAGCCAAGAAGAATGGACTGCTGGGTTCCTCCAGCATTTTGTGTGTGATACTTGGATTTCCAGCATCTGTAGATTTTCTTTTGTTTGTCAGAATCTGTGATAATTTTAAGTTTACCATCAACCCAGTAAATCCTCTGCCTAGGATAGAGAATTTCTTGGCAAACCTTTCTGGAGGGGAAACACTTAAGCAAAGTGGACTTAGCTGAAGCCTACCTACAGAAGGAGATAGAAGAAAAGTCCAAAGTGTTTCTCACCATAAACACTCATAAAGGACTATATCACTATGATAAGCTTGTTTTTGGAGTAGCACCTGCACCTGCCCTCTGGCAGAAAGCTATGGACAAGATGCTGCATGGTTGCCCAGGCACTCAGTGTTACCTGGATGACATAATTGTCACCAGTAAGGATGACATAGAACATCTACAAAATCTCAAGACAGTTAAAAAGATTAAAAAATTTTGGGCTCAGGGCACGATGCAACAAGTGTGAGTTCTTTAAACCAAACATCACTTACTGTGGTCACATTATTGACACACAAGTGTGCTGAGAAAATTCAGGCAGTGGTGGATGCCCCAATTCCAAAGGATTTGTCAACTACTATAACAAGTTCCTGCCAAACCCCTTGAACTCATTACTACAGAACGAGAAGAAATGACAATAGACAAAGCAGTGTTAGGTGGCTTTCAAAGACGTTCAGGAAATGGTGACATCAGACACTGTATTCACACGTTATGATCCACACCGTGCAGTGAAACTTGCGTGTGACTCCTTACCTTTTGGTATAGGTGCAGTCATATCACATGTTATAAGTCATGGAAGTGAACTCCCCATAGCCTCTGCATTATGTTCCTTAACCGCTGCAAAGAAAAATTACACACAAGTTAGCAGAGAGCCTTGAGTCTGGTTTGGAGTGTACTTGTGTGGGAGGGACTTTACCCTCATTACTGATCATCAACCATTAGTATCCATTTTCAATCCACAGAGGGGTGTTCCACAAACAGCAACAGCATGAATGCAGAGATGGGCTCTGTTTCTTGGAGGACACAATAACAAGATTGAATTCAAGAGGACAACTAATCATGGAAGTGCTGATGGATTGTCCCGTTTGCATTTGGAAAATGAAATACCTGAAAAATTTATCAGAGTGAACACTCCTGTTGTGGCCATTATAGAAACTTGGATGTCTCAGGAGCAGGAATGGCTGCTGAGTGTGCCAGGCTTTAGATGTTTCAAAAAGGACAGGGAGGGAGGCAAAAGAGGAGGGGGAGTGGTACTGCTAATCAAGGATAGTATCACAGCTGCAGAAAAGGAGGAAGTCATGGAGGGATTGTCCATTGAGTCATTGTGGGTGGAAGTCAGAAACAGGAAGGGGGCAATAACTCTTCTGGGTGTTTTTTTATAGACCCCCCAGTAGTAACAGGGATATTAAGGAGCAGATAGGGAGGCAGATTCTGGAAAGGTGCAATAGTAATAGGGTTGTTGTGGTGGGAGATTTTAACCTTCCTAATATCGATTGGCATCTCCTTCATGCAAGGGGTTTCGATGGGTGTGTTCAGGAAGGTTTCCTGACACAACATGTAGATAAGCCAACTAGAGGAGAGGCTGTATTTGATCTGGTATTGGGAAATGAACCTGGTCAGGTGTCAGATCTCTCAGTGGGAGAGCATTTTGGAGGTAGTGACCACAACTCTCTCTCCTTTACCATAGCATTGGAGAGGGACAGGGACAGACAAGTTAGGAAAGCGTTTAATTGGAGTAAGGGGAAATATGAAGCTATTAGGTAGGAACTTGGGAGCATAAATTGGAACAGATATTCTCAGGGCAATGTACAGCAGCAAGGGGACCTTGCTTTGTGGATCCAGAACTGGCTTGCCCACAGAAGGCAAAGAGTGGTTCTAGACTGTATTCTGTATGGAGGTTGGTCACCAGTGGAGTGCCTCAGGGATCTGTTCTGGGACCCTTACTCTTCGTGATTTTTATAAGTGACCTGGATGAGGAAGTGGAGGGATGGGTTAGTAGTTTGCTGATGACACAAAGGTTGGAGGTGTTGTGAATAGTATGGAGGGCTGTCAGAGGTTACGGCGGGATGTTGATAGGATGTAAAACTGGGCTGAGAAGTGGCAGATGGAGTTCAACCCAGATAAATGTGAAGTTTATTTTGGTAGGTCAAATATGATGGCAGAATATAATATTAATGATAAGACTCTTGGCAGTGTGGAAGATCAGAGGGATTTTGGGGTTCGAGTTCATCGGACACTTAAAGCAGCTGCGCAGGTTGACTCTGTGGTTAAGAAGGTGTACGGTGTATTGGCCTTCATTGATCGTGGAATTGAATTTAGGAGCCGAGAAGTAATGTTGCAGCTATATAGGACCCTGGTCAGACCACACTTGGAGTACTGTGCTCAGTTCTGGTCGCCTCACTACAGGAAGGATGTGGAAGCCATAGAAAGGGTGCAGAGGAGATTTACAAGGATGTTGCCTGGATTGGGGAGCATGCCTTATGAGAATAGGTTGAGTGAACTCAGCCTTTTCTCCTTTGAGCGACAGAGAATGAGAGGTGAACTGATAGAAGTGTATAAGATGATGAGAGGCATTGATCGTGTGGATAGTTTAAGGCTTTTTCCCAGGGCTGAAATGGTTGCCACAAGAGGACAGAGATTTAAGGTGCTGGGGATTAAGTACAGAGGAGATGTCAGGGGTAAGTTTTTTACTTAGAGAGTGGTGAGTGCATGGAATGGGCTGCTGGAAACGGTGCTGGAGGCAGATACGATGGGGTCTTTTAAGAGACTTTTAGATAGGTACATGGAGCTTAGTAAAATAGAGGGTAATAGGTAAGCCTAGTAATTTCTAAGGTAGGTACATGTTCAGCACAACTCTGTGGGCCAAAGGGCCTGCATTGTGCTGTAGGTTTTCTATGTTTCGATATAGGACCCAGGTCAGACCCCACTTGGAGTACTGTGCTCAGTTCTGGTTGCCTCACTACAGGAAGGATGAGGAAACCATAGAAAGGGTGCAGAGGAGATTTATAAGGATGTTGCCTGGATTGGGGAGCATGCCTTATGAGAATAGCTTGAGTGAACTCGGCCTTTTTTCCTCGGAGCGACGGAGGATGAGAGGTGACCTGATAGAGGTATATAAGATGATGAGAGGCATTGATCGAGTGGATAGTCGGAAGCTTTTTCCAAGGGCTGAAATGGCTAGCATGAGAGGGCACAGTTTTAAGGTGCTTGGTAGTAGGTACAGAGGAGATGTCAGGGGTAAGTTTTTTACTCAGAGGGAGAGTGCGTGGAATGGGCTGCCGGCGACGGTGGTGGAGGCAGATATGATAGGGTCTTTTAAGAGATTCCTGGGCAGGTACATGGAGCTCAGAAAAATAGAGGGCTATGTGTAACCCCTAGTTAATTTCTAAGGTAGGGACATGCTTGGCACAGTTTTGTGGGCCGAAGGGCCTGTATTGTGCTGTAGGTTTTCTATGTTTCTAAGTGTGGCAAATATTCAGAGAACATTTGCATGGCATTCAGCATAGGTATGTTCCATTGAGGCAGGGAAAGGATGGTAGAGTAAAAGAACTATGGTGTACGAAGGATGTCGAAAATCTAGAGAAAAGCTTACGAAAGGTTCAAGAAACTAGGTATTGTTAGAACTCTAGAAAATTACAAGGTTGCTAGGAAGGAATTTAAGAATGGAATTAGGAGGCCCAGAAGGGGCATGAGAAGGCCTGGGTGAGCAGGACTAAGGAAAACCCCAAGGCATTCGACAAGTATGTGAAGAGCAAGAGGATGAGCCGTGTGAGAATAAGACCAATGAGGAGCAATGGTGGAAACGTGTGCATGGAGCCGGAGGAGGTAGCGGAGGTACTTAATAAATAGTTTGCTTCAGTATTCACCAGGGAAAAAGACCTTGGCAATTCTGGGGATGACTTACAACGCTTGAGCATATAGACATTAAGAAAGAGGATGTGCTGGAGCTTTTAAAAAGCATTAAGTTGGATAAGTCACCGGGACTGGATGAGATATGGAATGCACTGCTGGCGGCAGTGGTGGAAGCGGTTACAATAGGGCCTTTTAAGAGCCTCTTAGATAGGTACGTGGAGCTTAGAAAAGTAGAGTACTATGCGCTAGGGAAATTCTAGGCAGTTTCTAGAGTAGGTTACATGGTCGGCACAATGTTATGGGCCAAAGGGCCTGTAATGTGCTGAAAATTTCTATGTTCTATGTTCTCCTCTTGATATATTCTCCCTAACACAAATTGGAAAGAGATGATCCAAAGAAAAACCAAAGAAGACCCCACAGTGTCTCAGATCTACATGGCCACCCAAAATGGCTGGAATGTGTGCAGCAGAGATCTCAGCTGCCCCATTTTTACCAGCGCCAGGCTGAACTTGTCCTTGATAGGGGAACTGAGAGTTAATGTGCCATCCAAGGTGAAAGCCGAAGTGTTGGAGGAGTTACATGCTAATCATCTAGCTGTGGTCAAGATTAAAGCATTGGCTTGAAGTTTTGTCTGATCGCCCGGGTTAGATCATCAAGTTGAACAGCTTACCATGCACTGAAAAAGGATCTAGTGCTTTCCGGGCACCAGACGACGAATAAATTCTTCTCGGACTTCCAGCTGGGTACAGGTATTGACTTTAACCAACGTTTCGATGACAAACTCTGCCATCTTCATCTGGGATGATGCCTGGGATTGTCTAGTCCAGTGGTAGTTATACCCGCATCTGATCAGTTAGTCTTCATCCAATCAGGTTACCCCACCTTGATTACAATCGAATTCCAGTTCCTACTTAGAACAAGACCTTTGTCTTTGTTAAAATTCTTTTCCTCAAGTTTTATTTCAATGGTTTCCTTCACCAGATGGTCCCAAAGGCCATTGGCGTGGCACGGTAGTTTTGTGCTGTTGAAATCAATCCTATGGCCATTGCAAATGCAATGTTCTACTGCCGATTTCTCCTGGTAACCCAAACTGATACGCCTCCTGTGCTGTTTGATGTGGGTTTCCCCATGTAGAAAAAAGTCCTCCATGTAGAAATTAGCAGTAGCCAGTAACAAGGGCGATCCCATGGCCACTCCATTTGTTTGTTCATAGTAGTTCCCCTAATAGAGGAAGTTCGTTGAGGTAAGGGTGTGTTCAAAAAGTTCAGTGGTACCCTTATCAAACCTCGACTGCAGGATAGCCAAGCTGTCCTTAAGGGAACTCTCGTGAACAGGAACACCATATCAAAACTGACCATTACGTCCTCCAGGGTCAGCTGGATGTTGGTTATCACATGATTAAGCACAACATCCTAAAGAATGAAATCAATTGGACCCTTAAAAAGGCCAACAGAAAAACCAGGAAACCTGACAATGAGGAGGAATCTAACAAGAGAGCAGAGTAGACCATGGAGTAAGAGGAGGAAGAGGGGACTAGAAGAGGTTGATGGGAAGGTGAGGAGAAGAAAATGT
This sequence comes from Mobula birostris, assembly GCF_030028105.1. Classification (NCBI taxonomy): domain Eukaryota; kingdom Metazoa; phylum Chordata; class Chondrichthyes; order Myliobatiformes; family Myliobatidae; genus Mobula; species Mobula birostris. Next base: position 2,261,084 of record NC_092387.1, read on the forward strand.
GTAAGAAAGGAGCCAGAATGGGGAATGGAAAGAAGACAGAGGAGGTGGGGAAAAAATTATCGGAAGTAAGAGAAATCAGTATTCATACTGTCAGGTTGGAGGCTACCCAGACAGAATATGAGTTGTTTCTCCTCCAAACTGAGAGCGACCTCATTGTGATGGTGGAGGAGGCCATGGACCAACATGTTGGAAAGGAAATGGGAAGTAGAATTAAAATGGATGGCCATTGGGAAATCCCACCTTTTAGCCCTCTCTCTGTCACTGGCCAACTAAAGAGTTCACAGTAAAATTTATTGTCAGAGTACATACATGTCACTGTATACAACCCTGAGATTCTTTCTCCTGCGGGCATACTCAGCAAATCTATAGAATAGTAGCAGTAAACAGGATCAATGATCAACAAACTGTGAATAAATGGCAAAAGCATGAAATAACAAGATAAGGAGTCCTTAAAGCGAGATTATTGGCTGTGGGAACATCAGAAATACAATGAGTATAGTAGTTATCCACTTTTGTTCAAGAGCCTGATGGTTGAGGGGTAGTAATTGATCTTGAACCTGGCGGTGCGAGTCCTGAGGTACCTGTACCCTTCTACCTGATGGCAGCAGCAAGAGTTTGACTTTGATGATGGATGCTGCTTTTCTACAACTTTTCATGTAGATGTGCTCAATGGTTGGGAGGGCTTTACCTGTGATGCACTGGGCCAAATTAACTACTTTTTGCAGGATTTACTGCTCAAAAGCATTGGTGTTCCCATACTAGACTGTAATGCAGCCAGTCAATACACTATCCACCACACATCCATAGAAATTTGACGAAGTTTTTGAAGACATGCCGAATCTCCGCAGACTCCCGAAGAAGTAGAGGTGCTGTTGTGCTTTCTTTACAACTACATTTATATGTTGGGTCCAGGACAGGTCCCCTGGGATAGTGTTACCCAGGGATTTAAAGTTACTGACCGTCTCCACCTCTGCTCCTTCAATGAGAACTGGCTCATGGACCTCTGGTTCCATCTTATGAAGTCTACAATCATTTCCTTGATCTTGCTGACATTGAGTAAGAGGTTGTTGTTATGATAGCACTCAACCAAATTTTCTGTCTCCCTCCTGTATGTTGACCACCATCTTTGATACAGCCCACAACAGTGGTGTCATCAGTAAACTTGTATGTGGTGTTGGAGCTGTACTCAACCACACAGTCATAGGTAGAGCAGGGGGCTAAGCACACAGCCCTGTGGTGCACCTGTGCTGATGGACATTGTGGAGGAGATGTTTTTTCCATCTGGGGTATGCAAGTGAGGAAATCCAGGATGCAATTGCACAAGGAAGTATTGAGGCCTAGGTCTTGGAGTTTACTGACTAGTTTTGAGGGGATGATGGTATTAATCTATCCAATCTTCTCAGTCACTGCTTTTCAAATTCTGCTTTTGGCACTCACTTTAATCAAATGGTTTCTCACACATAAACCACCAATAACAACTAACGAATGATAACTCAAGCTCAGCGTAGCCAGAACAGACAACACATTTAGAAAATGATCTCTGTATTTTTCTGTTGTACACTACTAGAGTGGATAGGTTCCGAGAGACTCGACCAGGGGAAGCATGCTAATTTATCTAGACAGCAGAGTGCCACTTCGCATGCTAATTTATCTAGACAGCAGAGCGACACTTCCCCCTATTCTTTGCGGTCACACCATTGACCCTTGCCTGATCTATTTTTAATATCCCACAAACTACCAAGTTTTCAACCTCTACTTTGTAAACCACTAATTTAGAAATAAAGCCCCGATAGAGATATTTGTGGGACCCCTCTATTAAAATGAGTCTGCCATCTTTAGTTAATGTGATGGACTTTTATCTGTTGCCTTGTAGAATGACACTTGAAGAACATCCACACATATTCCATCATCTCTTCAAAACGTTCAGTGAGGTTTCCAAGATTTCAAATCAAAGCTGAATCTTCACTGAACATTAAATCTTCAGATGTTCAGTTGCTACCTCCTTAAATGTAGACTGTAGTACCGAGTCCTCTGAGGGTAGTTAATGTAGAGTGTGTACTTTACTGAGTAAGAGACTTCAGTGAGATTATAATGACAGAATTAAGTCAATCAATTCAGTTAGACAAGTATCCCGGTTGGACAAGTGATGTGTACACCTGTAGTTGAGTGAATTGAAGGAATGCATTGAGAGTCATAGCAACACATTAGTATATTAAATCTGAGAAATGTCAGCTCAAGAGTCTGAGATTGCATCATAGAAGGGGTAGGATACTTATGGTCAGACCACTCAGTAATGTGGAACGAGTAATTCAGGAGGGCCAAGAAGCAATAACAAGGAGTCAGACAAATGCTGAGGTTGAGAAGGCAATGTCTTCAGGCGATGCTCTCATCTCACAGGATGCAGCTGAGGGATGCAGGGTGTGGATAAGAATAGAGTATGCCTTTTGTCCACACTGCCCGTTCCCATCTACATTAATCCCATTTGCCTGTGTTAGAATTGTATCTTTGCCTACTTAAGTGTCTGTCCAAATAGCATAATGATTGAATCTGATCTCTCCACTTCCTCTGGCAACAAGTTCTAGAAATCAACTGCTCTGTGAGTGTAATATCTTTTTCCTCACATTCCCTTTAAAACTTTTTCCTTCCATTTTAAACCTGTTATTTATTTTTGATACTCCTACCACAGGAAGAAGGAAAATCTACTCTTTCTCAGTATCTCATGAATTGATGTTACGGCATCTCTCAGTCTCCTTCACCCTAGGAAAAACAAACACAATCTATCCAATCTTTCCCCATAACAAAAGTCCTCCAAGCCAGGCAACATCCTGTAGAATCGCTCTTCACTCTCTCCAGCACAATTTTATCATTTCTGTAGTATGCTGACCAGAACTGCACACAGTACACTAGATGCTTTGTAAAGTTTCAACATATTCCTAAATTTAATGCCCAAACCTATGAAGGCAAGTTTGCCCCATGCCACCTTCACCACCTTATGTGATGTCCTTTCAAGGAAGGCTAGACTTGTCTCTCTGTTCATCACCATTTACTGGATATGTTGAACCCCTGTTTGACTTCTCTCGCATATATGTCAAGATTAAATTCCACTGCTGCATCTGACTTTCAGATGACCTATGTTCCACTGTATCCTTTGCCAACCTTCCTTGCGTATTGTAGTGTAGGGATGTGTATGATCATGCACTTTGGAAGAAGGAATAGAAGTGTTTTCTAAGAGGGGAGTAAATTCAGAAATCAGAGGTGCAAAGAGACTTGGGTGTCCTTGTTCAGGATTCTCTAAAGATTATCTTGCAGGTTGAGTTAGTAGAAAGGAAGGCAAATGCAATGTTAGCATTCATTTTAGCAGCACTAGAATACTGTGTAAAAGCAAAGAAGTAATGCTGAGGCTTTTTAAGGCATTAGTCAGACAACATTTAGGATATTGTGAGCATATTCTGTATAAGAAAGGATGTGCTGGCATGAGAGGGTACAGTGGAGGTTTGCAACAATGATCCTGGGATTGATATGGTTAAAATATGAGGAGTGTTTGATGGCTCTGGGCCTGTACTCACTAGAGCTTAGAAGAATGAGGGGAGATCTCATTTGATATTGACCAAATATTGAAAGGCCAAGACACAATGGATATGAAGAGGGATGTATCCATTTGTGGTTCAGATCCCACTGCAAGCTTTGATAGCCTTCCTCACTGTCTACTATCTTGGTGCCAGCCACCGATTTGCTGATCCATTTAACCACATGAATTGACTTTATTTCTTACATCCTTCTGATACATGAGGAGTAAAAATCTTTACATTATGTCTCCTTCTAAATGTGCAATGTGCAATCATAGTAATTTATAATAATTTATAACAAATAGAGCAGTCAATGTAACATCTCAAATCAGCGCAAGTTAATCAGTCTGATGGCCTGGTGGAAGAAGCTGTCCTGGAGCCTGTTGGTCCTGGCTTTTATGCTGCGGTACCATTTCCTGGATGGTAGCAGCTGGAATAGTTTGTGGTTGGGGTGACTCAGGTCCCCAATGATTCTAGGGGCCCTTTTTATACACCTGCCCTTGTAAGTATCCTGAATCACGGAAAGTTCACTACAGATGCGCTGGGCTGTCTGCACCACTCTCTGTGGAGTCCTGCGATTAAGGGAGGTACAGTTCCCATACCAGACAGTGATGCAGCCAGTCAGGATGCTCTCAATTGTGCCCCTGTAGAAAGTTCTTAGGTTTTGGGGGCCCATACCAAACTTCCTCAACCGTCTGAGGTGAAAGAGACACTGTTGTGCTTTTTTCACCACACAGCTGGTGTGTACAGACCATGTGAAGTCCTCGGTGATGTGGATGCTGAGGAACTTGAAGCTGTTTACCCTCTCAACTGCAGATCCACCGATGTCAATAGGGGTTAGCCCGTCTCCATTCCTCCTGTAATCCACAACCAGCTCCTTTGTTTTTGCGACAGTGAGGGAGAGGTTTTCTTGACACCACTGTGTCAAAGGGATGACTTCTTCCATGTAGGCCACGTCATTATTGTTTGAGATAAGGCCAATCAATGTAGTGTTGTAGATAAATTTAATTAGCATATTAGAGCTGTGGGTGGCAACACAGTCATGGGTATACAGGGAGTAAAGGAGGGGACTTAGTACACAGCCCTGATGGGCTCCTGTATTGAGAGTCAGAGGGGTGGAGGAGAGGGAGCCCACTCTTACCACCTGCCGGCGAACTGACAGGAAGTCCAGGATCCAGCTGCACAAGGCCGAGGTCTCTGAGCTTCTTGTCAAGCCTGGATGGAATTATGGTGTTGAATGCTGAACTGTAGTCCAAGAACAGCATTCTCACATAAGCATCCTTCTTCTCCACTTGTGTAAGGACAGTATGTAGAGCAGTGGCTTTGAGTCTGGCGATCGGTTGTGTCGGTAGGTGAATTGTAGGGGGTCCAGCTTGGGTGGTAGCAAGCTGCGGATGTAATCCTTGACCAGCCTCTCAAAGCATTTGCTTGTTATTGAGGTGAGTGCGACAGGACGCCAGTCGTTCAGGCATGTTACCTTGGTCTTTTTTTGGTACAGGGACAATGCTGGATAATTTGAAGCAGGAGGACACTCTACACTGGGAGGGAGAGAGATTAAAAATGTCAGTAGACACACCTGCCAGTTGTGCTGCACGCATCCTGAGTACTTGCCCTGGGATGCTCACTGGTCCCGCAGCCTTGCGATTGTTCACTTGTTGGAAACATCTGCACACCTCAGCCTCAGAGATGACCAGGTTGAAGGTTGTAGCGGTGGCTTTCCTCAGAGGCTCAGGCATCAAACCGAGCATAAAAGCGATTGAGATCATCTGGGAGAGAGGCCGCAATGTTGACAGCACCACAATGTTTGGCTTTGAAGTCTGCCATGGTATGTAGCCCTCACCACAAGTCACGTGTGCTGTTTGTTGTGAATTTTGACTCAGTCTTGTCCCTGTATTGTTGTTTCAAATCCTTGATAGCTTTGCGCAGATCATAGCTGCTTTTCTTGAGCTCTAGCTGATTGCCGGTGATGTAAGCTCGATGTCGTGCTGACACGTTATCGTTAGGTCACTAATACAGATGATAAACAATAATGGACACAGCAGCAATCCCCATGGCATACCACTAGTCACAAACCTCCAGTCGGAGAGACAACCATCTCTGACTTCTCCTGCGAAGCCAATGTTGAATCCAATTTACCACTTTATCCTGAGTAACTTAACCTTGTGAGCCAGCCTCTCATGTGGGACCATGTGAAAGGCCTTGCTAAAGTCCATCCACTGACTTTCCTTCATCCATCTTTGTCACAACTTCCTTAAAAAAGATATAGATTTAGTATTCAAGGACTCGGCAGCTAACCTCGATGAGTATGCCTAGCTGTCACGGACTTTATTTGGAAATGCACGGAGGACTGTGTGTCTCGCAAGACGATCCGGGTATTCCCTAACCGGAAACCTTGGATGAATTATGAGGTCAAGTCCCTTTTAAAGGCTAGAGCTGCGGCTTTTAGGTCCGGGGATACCAGTCGCTACACGGAATCCAGGCGTGAACTCCGGAAAGCCATTAAGGGTGCCAAGAGGCAATATCGAGCCAAGTTGGAAGCCCAAGGTAACCAGAGGGATGCCGGTAGACTATGGCAGGGTCTAAATGAGATCACTGGGGGCAAAGAAAAGGCTGGGAATATCAATAACTGTGGCGCTTCTCTTCCTGATGAACTTAATGTATTCTACGCAAGATTCGAACAGAAGAGGAACCTCCCGCTCCCTCCGGATGAACTGGACCTGGTGGCATCGAGATTCATCGTCACCGAGGAGGACATTAGAAGGGCCTTCCTGAAGATAAATCCAAGAAAGGCGATGGGCCCAGTTGGCGTCCCAGGATGGGTTCTCCGGGCCTGTGCAAGCGAGCTAGCTGGAGTGTTTGCTGACATCTTCAACTGCTCCTTGCTTCAGTCCAAGATCCCCTCATGTTTTAAGAAGGCAACGATAATCCCAGTGCCGAAGAAGAGCAAGGTGGCATGCCTGAATGACTATCGACCTGTGGCTCTGACATCAATTGCTATGAAGTGCTTCAAGAGATTGGTTATGGCACACATCAACCACAGCCTACTGGAGCAACAGGTCAATGGCAGTTGCCATTTCTCTGGCCCTACATTCCTCCTTAGAACACCTGGAGAATACATAAGGCTCCTTTTCATTGACTACAGCTCTGCCTTTAATACCATCATTCCAAATAAACTGACTCCTAAGCTCCGGAACCTGGGCCTTAGCACTCAGATCTGCAGCTGGATATTCAACTTCCTCACAGACAGGACCCAGGCTGTAAAAATAGGGGACAAGCTCTCCTCTACAATCACTCTGAGCATCGGTGCCCCAAAAGGCTGTGTACTCAGCACCCTGCTGTACCCACTGTACACCAATGTAACTCAATACAGAGAGAAAATTAAGAACCTGGTGGCATGGTGCGAAGACAATAGCCTATCCCTCAACATCAGCAAGACGAAGGAATTGGTTGTTGACTTCAGAAGGAGTAGCGGACCGCACGACCCAATTTACATCGGTGGTGCGCAAGTGGAACAGGTCAAAAGCTTTAAGTTCCTCGGGGTCAATATCACATGTGACGAGAATACAGATAGATAAGATGTTAGCTGTCCTGTGTGATCAGCAGTTGGTCTGCCACCTGTCTTCAAGAGAGAGATAAGGAAGACAATGAAACAGCATCTGGAGATGTGTAATGAAGGGACGGGAGAGAGAGAGCTGTCTAGAGCGGCTCCCCCTTTGAACCCTGAACTGTTTGAAGTGTGATGGACAGGTGATACTCCAGCAGGGGGATAAAAAGGGACAGGTTCGCTAAGGCAGGACACACACGACACCCGAGGTAACGAGACCTGGAAGCGGTGCGTCTCTCACAAGTCAGTGGGAAGTACCGGACAACGCACAGGGTGGAAAGGTATGATCAGCGGGAACCCGGTGTGTGTCCGCCCTTGCTTGGGTGCCGGGTTCACTGCAGAGGATCGACCGCATCTGGAGGAGGGGTCACAGTCGGTGACCTCAGGTGACATCACCAAAGACCTGCCCAAAAGCTGCTTCTGAGCCATATCGCCGGTCTGTGAGTGGAAGCCGTGTCTGAATGATCAGTCGTTCCCATTCTCTCTCTCTCTCTCCCCCACGTTGTCCATCGCCATGGCAACGATTACTGCGAACTGAACTAAATTGGACTGAACTTTTGTGTCACTTTGAAATTTGGTCATTTACCCCTAGACAATGATAGAGCTTGATTGATGCTGTTATCTTAATTCTGTGCACATGTGTGGTTATCATTGCTGAACTGTTGCATTTATTATCCTTTCGATTACTGTGTTGCTTGTTTCTTTAATAAAACCTTCTTAGTTCTAGTAATCCAGACTCCAACTGAGTGGTCCATTTCTGCTGGTTTACGGGGTACGTAACACACAAATGACCTGACTTGGTCCAACCAAACAGAGTTCACTGCCAAGAAGGCCCACCAGTGCCTTTACTTCCTGAGAAAACTAAAGAAATTTGGCCTGTCCCCAAAAACCCTCACTAATTTTTATAGATGCACCGTAGAAAGCATTCTTGTAGGGTGCATCACAACCTGGTATGGAAGTTGTCCTGTCCAAGACCAAAAGAATCTGCAGAAGATCGTGAACACAGCGCAGCACATCACACAAACCAATCTTCCGTCCTTGGACTCACTTTACACCGCACGCTGTTGGAGCAGTGCTGCCAGGATAATCAAGGACACGACCCACCCAGCCAACACACTTTTTGTCCCTCTTCCCTCCGGGAGAAGGCTCAGGAGCTTGAAGACTCGTATGGCTAGATTTGGGAATAGCTTCTTTCCAACTGTGATAAGACTGCTGAACGGATCCTGACCCGGATCTGGGCCGCACCCTCCAAATATCCAGACCTGCCTCTTGGTTTTTTTTGCACTACCTTACCTTCCATTTTTCTATTTTCTACTTACGATTTACAATTTAAATTTTTAATATTTACTAGTTTTTACTATTTTTAATATTTAATATATGTAATCCAGGGAGCGGGAAGCACAGAATAAAATATCTCTGTGATGATTGTACGTTCTAGTATCAACTGTTTGGCAACAATAAAGTATAAAGTATAAATACTTACATATCTTGTCCCTTAGAATATCTTACCATAATTTATCCACTGCTGATGTCAGGTTACCAACCTATAATTTTCCAGTCCTAGAAAACTACAGCACAGAAACAGGCCCTTCAGCCCAACTAGTGCATGCCAAACCATTTAAACGCCTAGTCCAATCAATCTGCCGGACCATATCCCTCCCATCATTGTGCCTATTCAAACTTTTCCTAAATGTAGAAATTGAAATCACCTCCATCATTTGTACTGGCAGTTCGTACCACATTCTGACCCCCCCCCCCCCGAGTGAAGAAATTTCCCCTCAAGTTCCCTTAAACATTTCACCTTTCACCCATAACCCATGACTTCTAGTTGTAGTCTCACCCAACCTCAGTAGAAAAGCCTGCTTGCATTTACCCTGTCTATACCCCTCATACTTTTGTATACTTCTATTAAATCTCCCATCAATTATCTATGTTCTGGGGAATAAAGTTCTACCCTATTCAGTCTTTCATTATAACTTAGGTCCTACAGACCCGGCAGCATCCTTGTAAATTTTCTCTATTCTCTTTCAATCTTATTTATATCTTTCCTGTAGGTAGGTAACCAAAAATGCACACTGTACTCCAAACTATGCCTCAGCAACATCCTACACAACTTCTACATTACATCCCATCTCCTGTACTCAGTACTTTGATCTATAAAGGTCATGTGCCAAAAGCTTTATTTATGACCCTGTCTACCTGTGCCACCACTTTCAACAAAGTATGGATCTGTATTCCCAGATTCCCTTGTTCAGTTGTACACCTCAGTGCCCTCCTGCTCACTGCATAAGACCTACCCTGGCTGGTCCTTTCAAAGTACCTTGTTTGTTCCTATATGCCTATATCTGCTATGCATCTCCTTTTTTTTTCTTAACCAGTGCCTCAATATCTCTTGAAGGCCAAAGTTCCCTAACACCATAAGACATAGGAGCAGAACTAGGCCATTCAGCCCATCGAGTCTATTCTGCCATTCCATCATGGCTGAACCCCATACATCTGACCTCTCACCGATCAGGAATCTGTCAACTTCCACTTTAAATATACTTGGCCCCTACCACAATCTGTGGCAGAGCATTTTTTTCGCTAAAAAAATCCTTCTTACCTCTGTTCTAAAAGATTGCCCCTCAAATTTGAGGCTGTGCCCTCTAGTTCTGGATGTTTCCACCAGAGGAAACATCCTCTCCATATCCCCCATATTTACCATATTTAGTCCTTAAACATTCAGTATGTTTCAATGAGACCCCCCCCCACATTCTTCTAAATTCCAGTGAGTACAGGCCCAAAGCTGCCATAGCACACCTCATATGTTAACCCCTTCATTCCTGGAATTATCCTCGTGAACCTCCTCTGGACTCTCTCCAATGACAATACATCCTTTCTGACGTAAGGGGCCCAATACTGTTCACAATACTCCAAGTGCAGCCTGAATAGTGTCTTATAAAGCATCAGTATTATCTCCCTGCTTTTATATTCTATTCCCTTTGAAATAAATGCCAACATTTCATTTGCCTTCTTTACCACATACTCTAGTCCTGGGTATGACTTTAAACTGCAACTCGTGATGAGGCTCTGATTGGGGACTTCCAGAGCTTTGGGAAAAGTGGAGTTACCCCTTAGTCATTCATTGCTCCCAGGGCCACTCTGACCCGGAACGGTAACACCTGCAAGGGTTCCTGCTCAGGATACGAGCAAAGGCCAATGGCAGATCAGTAACTAAACTCATGACGGAGAAGGCGGATGAGCTAGGACCTCAAATGTCAGTGGATGAACATTTGGGAAGAGAAATGGCGATTTTTTAGTTCACCCAACAGAAGGCAATAGCAAACCACCTAGGTTTCCGAGAATCTATTTGTTAAGAAAACCATGGTCAAAATCACAAAATGTATTGCACAACAACAGCGTCAAGAGGATCTTCAAGACAATTCTGAAGATGCTTCGCTCGGTAGGGTTGATTCTGGGCAGCAGGGGATCCCCGACTGTCATCAAGCTACTGCTCATAAAATTCAAATAACACACAAAGAAAATTATTGCCACTTGGAATGTAAGAACACTATATCAAGCAGGAAGATTGGACAATGTGATAAATAAAATGGAAGGACTAAAGATTAACATCATGGGAATTAGCGAAGTTCATTGGATAGGTGCTGGAACCTGTCAGAATAGAAAAAAACACTAATTTACTCTTGTGGAACGTCCCAATGGAGTAAAAATTCATATGAATGAAAACGTGGCAAAAAGTGTTTTAGAACATTGGGCAATATCAGAAAGAGTGCTCCTTGTTAGATTCAGAGGACAACCATTTGATTTAACGATTATACAGGTATATGCACCAACAACAGATGGAACAAATGAGGATATAGATAAATTCTGTGAAGAGCTTGAACAAGCAAGGAATGGATGCAGATCTCAAGATATTGTCATGGGAGATCTAAATGCTAAAGTAGGACAAGGTGCTGATGGAAATACCACAGGAAAATTTGGACTAGGGGAAAGAAATGAAAGAGGTGAGGACTGGGTAGAATGGTGCAAGATGAATAATCAGGTCATTATGAATACCTGCTTTAAAAACCATCCAAGATGCTTGTGGACCTGGAAAAGTCCAGGTGATAACACTAGAAATCAAATTGGCTTTATTACTATAAACCAAAGATTTAGAAACTCAGTGACTCAATGCAAAACATATCCAGGTGCAGACTGTAATAATGACCATAACCCAGTAGTATGTCATGTAAAAGTAAAACTTAAAAAACTAAAGAAGCAAAAACCTGAACAATCCCTTGACTACTTGCAATTAATTAAAGAAGAAAACTTAAGACCAACATTTACAATTGAAGTAAGGAATAGATTTCAAAGTCTAGAAATAGAATCTGTTGAAGATGATAGCAATCATGTAGAAATGAAGTTTAACTTTCTAAAGTATGCCTTGGTAGAATCAGCAAAGTCAGTGATTCCAAAAAAAGAAAAAAGCACAAGGAATAAATGGATGACAGATGAAATCAAAAATCTAATGGAAGAAAGGAGATGGAAGAAAGCAAATCTTATAGAATATAAGTCCTTAGATAAAAAAGTTAGAAGCTTATGTCAAAAAGCCAAAGAAGAATGGTTAAACCAGGAATGTGAGCAAATAGAAAGAATCCCTATTACTGATCCAAAAAGGTTACATCAACAAATCAAGAATACCACTGGTAAAAAGCTCCTCTGTTCTTCAGGTGGATGTTTGAAAGCAAAGGACGGTACCATTATCATGGAAAAAGATGAGAGTATGTTCAGATGGACTGAATGTATTTAGGAATTGTTTGAAGACGATGGAGGGCAAAAACTAGAAATTAAGAAAAACATTGAAGGTCCAAGTATTTTAAAATCTGAAGTTCGTAATGCAAAAAATAAGGTGATGAAAGGAAAGGCAGCAGGTCCTGATGAATTAATAATAGAACAAATTATCGCCCTTGAAGATTATGGAATTGAAAAACTTACTGATTTAATCAATGACATTTGTGAGATTGGAATAATACCAGAAGAAATGAAAAAATCAGTATTTATCACTCTTCCTAAGAAACCTGGAGCAATAGAATGTGAATTACATAGGACCATAAGTTTAATGAGTCATATCACCAAGATACTTCTAAGAATTTTGATGACAAGAGCTAAAAGTAAGATACAAGCTGAAATAGGTAAAGAACAATGTGGTTTTGTGAAAGACAAAGGTACAAGGAATGCAATATTGATGTTAAGGATACTATCAGAACAAGCTATTCAAGTGCAAAAAGATTTGTTTGTTTGTTTTATTGACTACACAAAAGCATTTGATAAAGTGAAGCACTATAAGTTATTTGAAATATTACAGGAAACTCTAGATCTAGATTCAAAAGACCTCTGCCTAATCAGAAATCTGTACTGGGAACAAACTGCCGCTGTAAGAACAGATGGAGAAGTGTGTCAGTTTACGAAAATCAAGAGCGGCGTTAGACAAGGGTGTGTGTTCTCCCCTGATTTATTTAATGTGTACAGTGAAACAATATTACAAAAAATAAGAGACAGCTTGGGAATCAAAGTTGGCGATGAAAACATCAATAATTTCAGATTTACGGATGACACTGTGTTAATTGCAAGTACGGAGGAAGAACTACAAAACTTATTTGATATAGCTGTTGAAGAAAGTGCAAAAATGGGTCTATCTATCAATTGCAAAAAGACAGAATGTATGGTGATATCCAAAAAGAAGGAGAATCCTATCTGCAGCCTGAGGATAAAAGGGGAAGGCATAAAACAAGTACAGAACTTTTGCTACTTAGGAAGCTGGGTGACATCAGATGGCAGGTGTGACATGGACATCAAAAGAAGTATAGGGATGGTGAAAGACACCTTGACGAGAATGAAGAGTATGCTGACCAATACTAAATTAGGCATGACAACCCGCCTCAGAGTACTGAAATGTTATTATGTTATGTGGCTCAGAACGTCGGACAATATCTAGTAACATGAGGAAACGAGTTGAAGCAGCAGAGATGTGATTTTTGAGGAGGATGCGAAGAATATCATGGACAAAATGAATATCTAATGAGGATGTCATGAACAGAGCAAACACAAAAAGAGGAATAATGTTTGAGATCATGAAAAGGCAACGTAACTTCATTAGACAGAGGAGTTAGAATTACGGTAATTATGGGAAAGATTGAAGCAAGAGGAAGATAAATACAAATGATGATGGAGACAGCAGCCAGAGAACTGGAAATGAATACCAATGAATTGATCCAGTTGACCGGAAACAGGAGTGTGTGGGCCATGGCAGTCAAAGCTCAAACTGGGCACGGCACCTGATGATGATGATGACCACATACTTAACTCCGAAGTCCCTTTGCACCTCTGATGTTTGAATTTACTCCCCATTTAGATAATAGTCCACACTTTGACCAAAGTGCATTATCATACATTTCCCAGCACTGTGTTCCATCTGTCACTTTATTGCCCATTCTTCCAATTTCTCTAAGTACTGCTACAATCGCAATACCTACACCTCCACCACTCTTTGTATCATCTGCAAACTTTGCCACAAAGCTATCATTTCTACCATCTAAATCACCAACAAACAATATGAAATGTAGCAGTCCCAGTACTGACTCCTGAGGAACACCACTAGTCACTGGCAGCCAACCAGGAAAGGCCCCTTTATTCCCAGTCACTACTTCCTGCCTGTCAGCCATTCCTCTATCCATGCCAGTATCTTTCCAGTAATGCCATAGGATATAATCTTGTTAAGCAGCCTCATTTGTGGCATCTCATCAAATGCCTTCTGAAACTCCAAGTAAGTGACATCCACAGCCTCTCCTTTGTCCACCCTGCTTGTTATTTCCTTGAAGAATACTACCAGATTTGTCAGGCAAGATTTCCCTTTACAGAAACCATATTGTAACTAATTTTATCATTAGTCTCCAAGTACCCAAAACCTCGTCCTTAATAATGAAATCCAACACTTTCCCAACTACTAAAGTCAGGCTAACTGTCCTATAATTTCCTCTTTTTTATCTTCCTCCCTTCTTAAAGTGTGGAGTGTCATTTGCAATCCTCTGGAACTATTTCAGTACTCTGAGGCAGGTTGTCATGATTAGAAACATAGAAAACCTACAGCACAATACAGGCCCTTCGGCCCACAATGCTGTGCCAAACATGTACTTACTTTAGAAATTACCCAGGGTTACCCATAGTCCTCTATCTTTCGAAGCTCCATGTACCTATCCAGGAGTCTCTTAAAAGACCCTATCGTATCGCCTCCACCACCGTTGCTGGTAGCCCATTCCATGCATTCACCACTCTCTGCATAAAAAAACTTACCCCTGACAACTCCTCTGTACCTACTTCCAAGCACCTTGAAACTGCGCCCTCTTGTGTTAGCCATTTCAGCCCTGGGAAGAAGCCTCTGACTATCCACACGATCAATGCCTCTTATTGTCTTATACACCTCTATCAGATCACTTCTCATCCTCTGCCGCTTCAAGGAGAAAAGGCCGAGTTCACTCAACCTATTCTCATAAGGCATGCTCCCCAATCCAAGCAACATCCTTGTAAATCTCCTCTGCACCCTTTCTATAGTTTACACATCCTTCCTGTAGTGAGGTGACCAGAAATGAGCACAGTACTCCAAGTGGGGTCTGACCAGGATCCTATATAGCTGTAACATTACCTCTCGGCTCTTAAACTCAGTCCCACTGTTGAGGAAGGCCAATGCACTGTATGCCTCCTTGAAAAATAGTGACCAATGATTCTTGAAAGATCGTGACCAATGCATCCATTATTGCTTCATCAACCTCTCTCAGAACTCTGGGATATAGTCCATCTTTTTCAGGTGACTTATCCACCTTAAGACCTTTGAGTTTTGCCAGCACATCTTCCTTTGCAATAGCAGTGGCACTCACTCCTGCTCCCTAACAGTCACAGACATCTGGCATACAGCAAGTGTCTCCCACAGTAAAGACTGAAACAAAGTACTGATTAAGTTCATCTGCCATTTCTTTGTTCCCATTACTACCTCATTAACATCATTTGTCAGTGGTCCAATATCAACTCTCACCTTCCTTTTATTCTTTATAGAAATCTAAAACACCTTTAGTATCCTGCTTTATATTGTTGGCTAGTTTGCCCCCATATTGAATCTTTTCTTATAGCTTTTTCAGTTGCCTTTTATTGGATTTTAAAACCTTCCCAATCATCCAACTTCCCACTCACTTTTGCTCCATTATATGCCTTTCCTTTGCATTCATGCAGTCCTTAACTTCTCTTGTCAGCCACGGATGCCTACCCCTGCCATCTGAGAACTTCTTCCTCTGTGGGACGTATCTACCCTGCACCTCGTGAATTATTCCCAGAAACTTCAGCCATCTCTGCTCTGCTGTTTATATATATTTATAGGGTTTTAAGGTTATATATATATATAGGGTTGGTGGTGGTGAGGCCACTACTAAGGTTTTCAAAGCTTGCAGAGAGATTTAGGACAGTTAGAAGAGTGGGCTGAAAGATGGCAGATGGAGTTTAATGCTGAAAAATGTGAGGTGCTACATTTTGGTAGGACTAATCAAAATAGGACACACATGGTAAATGGTAGGGCATTGAAGAATGCTGTAGAATAGAGGAATCTAGGAATAATGGTGCATATTTCCCTGAAGGTGGAATCTCATGTGGATAGGTTGGTGAAGAAAGCTTTTGGTATGCTGGCCTTTATTAATTAGAGCATTGAGTATAGGAATTGGGATGTAATGTTGAAATTGCACAGGGCATTGGTGAGACCAAATTTGGAGTATTGTGTACAGTTCTGGTCACCGAATTATAGGAAAGATGTCAATAAAATTGAGAGAGTACAGAGGAGGTTTACTAAAACGTTGCCTGGGTTTCATCTCCTAAGTTACAGAGAAAGGTTGAACAAGTTAGGTCTTTATTCTTTGGAGCATAGAAGGTTGAGGGGGGACTTGATAAAGGTTTTTTAAATTATGAAGGGGATTGACAGAGTTGACGTGGATAGGCTTTTTCCATTGAGAGTGGGGAAGATTCAAACAAGAGGACATGAGTTGAGAGTTAAAGGACAAAAGTTTAGGAGTAACATGAAGGGAGAGCTTCTTTACTCAGAGAGTGGTAGCTGTGTGGAACAAGCTTCCAGCAGAAGTGGTTGAGGCAGGTTCGATGTTGTCACTTAAAGTTAAATTGGATAGATATATGGACAGGAAAGGAAAGGAGGGTTATGGGCTAAGTGCAGGTTGGTGGGACTAGGTGAGAGTAAGAGTTCGGCATGGACTAGAAGGGCCGAGATGGCCTGTTTCCGTGCTGTAATTGTTATATGGTTATATGGTCATCCCTCCCAGTCTCCCTCTCCAATCCACCTGGGCAAGCTCCTCTCTCATGCCTCTGTAATTCCCTTTATTCCATTGTGATACTGAGATAAGCTTCTCCCTCTCAAGTTGCAGTATGAATTCAATCATTTTATAATCACTGCCTCCTAAGGGTTCCTTTATATTAAGCTCCCAAACTAAGATAGCCTTTCCCCAAGTAGGGTCGAGCACAACTGCTCTAAAAAGCCATCTTAGACATTCAACCTCTCTGGCGACCTGACACCAACCTGATTTTTCCAATCCCCTTGCATATTGAAGTCTCCCATTACAATTGTGTCATTACCCTTATTACATGCCCATTCCAGCTTCCTTTGCAATCACAACCCCACATTTTAGCTACTATTTGGCGGCCTCTATATGATTCCCATGGTGGTTTTTCTACCCTTATGGTTTCTGAACTGCACCCACAAAGATTCGACATTCTCTGATCCTTTGTCACCTCTTTCTGAAGATGTAGTTCCATCTCTTGCCAACAGAGCCACACCACCGCCTATGCCCTCCTGCCTGTCCTTTTGATACAAAGTATATCCTTTGATGTTTAATTCCCAACTATGGCCTTCTTTCAGCGACAACAGGTTCAGCCCCTAAACCTGTTATCCTTGCCTTTTATTCTGACGGGCACATACAGGCTTTGCACTCTCAAAATTTCACTTTTGAAATCCTCCCACTTACCAAATACACCTTTGCCAGATCCTTTCTGATACCAGCAAAATCGGCCTTTCTCCAATTTAGAATCCCAACCCAAGGACCAGACCTATCCTTTTCCATAATTACCTTGAAACTAATGGCATTATGATCACTAGATGCAAAGTGTTCCCCTACACAAACATGTCACCTGCCCTGTCTCATTTCCTAACAGGAGATCAAGTATTGCTCACTCTCTCATTGGGATTTCTATGTATCTATTAAAGAAACTTCCCTGAACATGTTTGACAAACTCTATCCCATCTAGTCTTTTTACAGTATGGGAGTCTCAGTCAATATGTGGAAAGTTAAAATCACCTATTATTGCAAACTTATGTTTCTTACAACAGTCTATGACCCCTGTACAAATCTGTTCCTCTGAATCCTGCGGACTGTTAGATGGCCTATAATACAGCCTCATTAATATACTCATGCCTTTCTTAGTTCGCATTTCCACCCATAAAGCCTCACTAGATGAGTTCTCCAGTCTGTCATCTCATACAAATGGAGGGTGCAATGGTTCGATCTAAAACCATGTATTATGCCTAAACAATGGGATGAGGGAGGATTTGGCAAATGTAGACTGGGAACACATGCTATATGGTGGGACGATTGAAGGACGTGGAAGACTTTCAAAGAGAAAGTCTTTCATGGTGCCTAACGAAAGTATATTCCAGTTAAAAGCAGGAACAGTAAGGGTGAGGAGACCTAACCATGGATAACAAGGGAAATAAAGGAAGGCATCAAACTAAAAGCCCGTGCATACAAAGTTGCCCAGGATTGTGGGAAACTGGAAAATTGGGAAAACTTTAAAAAGTGGTAAAGAACCACTTTGAGCAAAAAAGAAAGGGAAGATAGATTATGAAAATAAACTAGCACAAAATATAAAAACAGATAGTAAACTTTGTTAAAATTATATAAAGCGGAAAATGGTGGCTAAAGTCCCTTGGAGGAAGAGAAGGGGGAATTAATATTGGGTAATTGGAATTATGATGTTATAGCAATTAGTGAAACTTGGCTAGGAGGGGCAGGACTGGCAGCTTAATATTCCAGGGTTCCAATGTTTCAGATATGATCGAGGCAGAGGAATGAAAGGTGGGGGAGTAACATTGCTTGTTAGGGAAAATATTACAGCAGTGCTCAGGCAGGACAGATTAGAGGGCTTGTCTACTGAACCCTTATGGGTGGAGCTGAGAAACAGGAAAGGTATGGCCACATTAGTGGGATTGTATTACAGACCACCCAATAGTCAACGAGACTTGGAAGAGCAAATCTGCAGAGAGATAGCAGGCAACTGCAGGAAATATAAAGTTGTGGTGGTAGGGGATTTTAATTTTCCATACATTGATTGGGACTCCCATACTGTTACGGGTCTAGATGGTTTAGAATTTGTAAAATGTGTTCAGGAAAGTATTCTAAATCAATATATAGAGGGACCAACTAGAGGGGATGCAATATTGGATCTCCTGTTAGGAAACGAGTTAGGACAAGTGACGGAAGTCTGTGTAGGGGAGCACGTTGGTTCCAGTGATCATAACACCATTAGTTTCAATTTGATCATGGACAAGGATAGATCTGGTCCTAGGGTTGAGGTTCTGAACTGGAAGAAGGCCAAATTTGAAGAAATGAGAAAGGATCTAAAAAGCGTGGATTGGGACAGGTTGTTCTCTGGCAAAGATGTGATTGGTAGGTGGGAAGCCTTCAAAGGGGAAATTTTTGAGGGTGCAGCGTTTGTATGTTCCTGTCAGGATTAAAGGGAAATTGACTAGGAATAAGGAACCTTGGTTCTCAAGGGATATTGCAACTCTGATAAAGAAGAAGAGGGAGTTGTATGAAATGTATAGAAACATAGAAAATAGGTGCAGGAGTAGGCCATTCGGCCCTTCGAGCCTGCACCGCCATTCAGTATGATCATGGCTGATCATCCAACTCAGAACCCTGCACCAACCTTCCCTTCATACCCGCTGATCCCTTTAGCCACAAGGGCCATGTCTAACTCGCTCTTAAATATAGCCAATGAACTGGCCTCAACTGTTTCCTGTGGCAGAGAATTCCACAGATTCACCACTCTCTGTGTGAAGAAGTTTTTCCTCATCTCGGTCCTAAAAGGCTTCCCCTTTATCCTCAAACTGTGACCCCTCGTTCTGGACTTCCCCAACATCGGGAACAATCTTCCTGCATCTAGCCTGTCCAATCCCTTTAGGATTTTATACGTTTCAATCAGATCCCCCCTCAGTCTTCTAAATTCCAACGAGTATAAGCCTAGTTCATCCAGTCTTTCATCATATGAAAGTCCTGCCATCCCAGGAATCAATCTGATGAACCTTCTTTGTACTCCCTCTATGGCAAGGATGTCTTTCCTCAGATTAGGGGACCAAAACTGCACACAATACTCCAGGTGTGGTTTCACCAAGGCCTTGTACAACTGCAGTAGTACCTCCCTGCTCCTGTACTTGAATCCTCTTGCTATAAATGCCAGCATACCATTCACCTTTTTCACCGCCTGCTGTACCTGCATGCCCACTTTCAATGACTGGTGTATAATGACACCCAGGTCTCGTTGCACCTCCCCTTTTCCTAATCGGCCACCATTCAGATAATAATCTGTTTTCCTGTTTTTGCCACCAAAGTGGATAACTTCACATTTATCCACATTAAATTGCATCTGCCATGAATTTGCCCACTCACCTAACCTAACCTATCCAAGTCACCCTGCATCCTCTTAGCATCCTCCTCACAGCTAACACTGCCGCCCAGCTTCATGTCATCCGCAAACTTGGAGATGCTGCATTTAATGCCCTCATCCAAGTCATTAATATATATTGTAAACAACTGAGGAAACAGGGAGTAAATCAGGTGCTTGAGGAGTGTAAGAAGTGCAAGAAAATACTTAAGAAAGTAATCAGGAGGGCTAAAAGAAGACATGAGGTTGCCTTGGCAGTCAAAGTGAAGGATAATCCAAAGAGCTTTTACAGGTATATTAAGAGCAAAAGGATTGTAAGGGATAAAATTGGTCCTCTTGAAGATCAGAGTGGTCGCCTATGTGCGGAACCAAAGGAAATGGGGGAGATCTTAAATAGGTTTTTTGCATCAGTATTTACTAAGGAAACTGGCATGAAGTCTATGGAATTGAGGGAATCAAGTAGTGAGATCATGGAAACTGTACAGATTGAAAAGGAGAAGGTCCTTGCTGTCTTGAGGAAAATTAAAGTGGATAATTACCCAGGACCTGACAGGGTGTTCCCTCGGACCTTGAAGGAGACTAGTGTTGAAATTGCGGGGGCCCTGGCAGAAATATTTAAAATGTCGCTGTCTACGGGTGAGGTGCCGGAGGATTGGAGAGTGGCTCATGTTGTTCCGTTGTTTAAAAAGGGATCGAAAAGTAATCCGGGAAATTATAGGCCGGTGAGTTTAACGTCGGTAGTAGGTAAGTTATTGGAGGGAGTACTAAGAGACAGAATCTACAAGCATTTGGATGGACAGGGACTTATTAGGGAGTCAACATGGCTTTGTGCGTGGTAGGTCATGTCTGACCAACCTATTGGAGTTTTTTGAGGAGGTTACCAGGAAAGTGGATGGAGGGAAGGCAGTGGATATTGTCTACATGGATTTCAGTAAGGCCTTTGACAAGGTCCCGCATGGGAGGTTAGTTAGGAAAATTCAGTCGCTAGGTATACATGGGGAGGTGGTAAATTGGATTAGACATTGGCTCAATGGAAGAAGCCAAAGAGTGGTGGTAGAGAATTGCTTCTCTGAGTGGAGGCCTGTGACAAGTGGTGTGCCACAGGGATCAGTGCTGGGTCCATTGTTGTTTGTCATCTATATCAATGATCTGGATGATAATGTGGTAAATTGGATCAGCAAATTTGCTGATGATACAAAGATTGGAGGTGTAGTAGACAGTGAGGAAGGTTTTCAGAGCCTGCAGAGGGACTTGGACCAGCTGGAAAAATGGGCTGAAAGATGGCAGATGGAGTTTAATACAGACAAGTGTGAGGTATTGCACGTTGGAAGGACAAACCAAGGTAGAACATACAGGGTTAATGGTAAGGCACTGAGGAGTGCAGTAGAACAGAGGGATCTGGGAATACAGATACAAAATTCCCTAAAAGTGGCGTCACAAGTAGATAGGGTCGTAAAGAGAGCTTTTGGTACATTGGCCTTTATTAATCAAAGTATTGAGTATAAGAGCTGGAATGTTATGATGAGGTTGTATAAGGCATTGGTGAGGCCGAATCTGGAGTATTGTGTTCAGTTTTGGTCACCAAATTACAGGAAGGATATAAATAAGGTTGAAAGAGTGCAGAGAAGGTTTACAAGGATGTTGCCGGGACTTGAGAAACTCAGTTACAGAGAAAGGTTGAATAGGTTAGGACTTTATTCCCTGGAGCGTAGAAGAAATGAGGGGAGATTTGATAGAGGTATATAAAATTATGATGGGTATAGATAGAGTGAATGCAAGCAGGCTTTTTCCACTGAGGCAAGGGGAGAAAAAAACCAGAGGACATGGGTTAAGGGTGATGGGGGAAAAGTTTAAAGGGAACATTAGTGGGGGCTTCAGAGAGTGGTGGGAGTATGGAATGAGCTGCTAGATGAGGTGGTAAATGCGGGTTCTTTTTTAACATTTAAGAATAAATTGGACAGATACTTGGATGGGAGGTGTATGGAGGGATATGGTCCGTGTGCAGGTCAGTGGGACTAGGCAGAAAATGGTTCGGCACAGCCAAGAAGGGCCAAAAGGCCTGTTTCTGTGCTGTAGTTTCTATGGTTTCTAATGAGGAAACAGCCAAGGCTTTGAATGACTATCTTGTGTTGATCTTCATGGTAATATGCCAAAGAGAGATGTTGTGGATGCGATGGGAGGTGAGGACCTTGATACAATAGCTATCACTAAAGAGGTAGTGCTGAGTAAACTTGTGGACCTGAAGATAGACAAGTCCCCTGGTCCTGATGGAATTATTCCCAAGGTACAGAAAGAAATGGCAGAAGTTACAGTAGAGGCTTTGGTGATAATTTACCAAAATTCTCTGGACTCTGGGCAGGACCTGGCGGATTGGAAGACAGTGAATGTCATGCCACTGTTCAAAAAAGGATGTAGGGAAAAGGCAAGCAACGATGGACAAGTTAGTTTAACATCTGTAGTTGGGAAAATGCTTGAAGCCATCATTAAGGGAAGAAATAGTGAGGCATCTGGAAAGAAATGGATCCTTCAGGCAAATGCAGCATGGATTCAGCAAAGGCAGGTCCTGTTTGACAAACTTACTGGAATTCTTTGAGGATATAACGAGCACAGTGGATAGAGGGGAACAGATGGACCTTATTTACTTGGATTTCAATAACGTTCAATAACGTACCACATAAAAGACTTATCCATAAGATGAGGATGCATAGAGTTGGGGTGATGTATTAGCATGGACAGAGGATTGGTTAACTAATAGAAAGCAGTGAGTTGGGATACATGGGTGTTGCTCTGATTAGCAATCAATGGTGTGCCACAGGGGTCAGTGCTGCGCCTGCAACTGTTCACGATATATATTAACGATCTGGAAGAGGGGACCGAGTGTAGTGTATACAGGAGGAAATCTGCAGATGCTGGAATTTCAGGCAACACACATAAAAATTGCTGGTGAACGCAGCAGGCCAGGCAGCATCTATAAGAAGAGGTATCGTCGACGTTTCGGGCCCAGACCATTCATCAGGACTAACTGAAAGAAGAGCTAGTAAGAGATTTGAAAGTGGGAGGGGGAGGGAGAGATCCGAAATAATAGGAGAAGACAGGATAGAGCTAAGAGCTGGAAAGTTGATTGGCAAAAGGGATACGAGAGGATCAGGGGACGGGAGGCCGAGGGAGAAAGAAAAGGGAAGGGGGGAAGCCCAGAGGATGGGCAAGGGATATGATGAGAGGGACAGAGGGAGAAAAAGGAGAGAGAGAAAAAAAATTAACAATAATAAAAAATGATAAATAACAGTTGGAGTAGGAGGGGGAGTTGGGGCATTAACGGAAGTTAGAGAAGTCAATGTTTTTTTTCTCCAACGGCATTCAGAGAGGCGGGACTGGGCAGGCGTGTGACGTCGGGCAGTGCAGCGTGGCAGATTTAAAAGGAACAGAGCCTCATACAGCGAGCAGCATAGTTTGCGGGCGGCGGAGTGAGCCGGGAGCAGAGTGAAGACTTAAGGGCTTCAGCTCAACGGGCTTAGGGGGAGACGGGCGAGGCAAGGAAGGTTTGGTATTCATTTTCTGTTGTTATTTGATGAGAGGGGCAGTATGAGTGTGAGGGCAGTTTGTTGTTCTCGGTGTCGGATGTGGGAGGCCCTGGAGTCTCCAAGCCTCCCGGACGTCTACATCTGCGCCAAGTGCATCGAGATGCAGCTCCTAAGGGACCGCGTTATGGAACTGGAGCTGCAGCTCGATGACCTTCGTCTGGTCAGGGAGAGTGAGGAGTTGATAGAGAGGAGTTGCAGGCAGGTGGTCACGCCGGGGCCACGGGAGGCAGACAAGTGGGTCACGGTTAGGAAGGGGAAGGGGAAGAGTCAGGTAATAGAGAGTACCCCGGTGGCTGTGCCCCTTAACAATAGGTACTCCTGTTTAAGAACTGTTGGAGGAGACAGCTTACCCGGGGGAAGCAACAGTGGCCGTGCCTCTGGCACAGAGTCCGGCCCTGTAGCTCAGAAGGGTAGGGAAAGGAAGAGGAGGGCAGTTGTGATAGGGGACTCGATAGTAAGGGGCTCAGATAGGCGATTCTGTGGACGCAGTCCAGAGACCCGGATGGTAGTTTGCTTCCCTGGTGCCAGGGTCCGGGATACTTCTGAACGTGTTCAAGATATCCTGAAGTGGGAGGGTGAGGTGCCAGAGGTCGTGGTACATATAGGTACCAATGACATAGGTAGGAAAAGGGAAGAGGTCCTGAAAGGAGAATATAGGGAGCTAGGAAGGGAGTTGAGAAAAAGAACTGCAAAGGTAGTAATCTCGGATTACTGCCTGTGCCACGCGACAGTGAGAGTAGGAATGCGATGAGGTGGAGGATAAATGCGTGGCTGAGGGATTGGAGCAGGAGGCAGGGATTCAAGCTTTTGGATCATTGGGACCTCTTTTGGCGCAGGCGTGACCTGTACAAAAAGGACGGGTTACACTTGAATCCTAGGGGGACCAATATCCTGGCAGGGAGATTAGTGAGGGCTACTGAGGTGACTTTAAACTAGAATGGTTGGGGGGTGGGAATCAAATTAAAGAGGGTGACCATAATATAGTGGAATTCTTCATTAAGATGGAGAGTGACATAGTTAATTCAGAAACAAAGGTTCTGAACTTAAAGAGGGGTAACTTTGAAGGTATGAGACGTGAATTAGCTAAGATAGACTGGCAGATGACACTTAAAGGATTGACGGTGGATATGCAATGGCAAGCATTTAAAGATTGCATGGATGAACTACAACAATTGTTCATCCCAGTTTGGCAAAAGAATAATCAAGGAAGGTAGTGCACCCATGGCTGACAAGAGAAATTAGGGATAGTATCAATTCCAAAGGAGAAGCATACAAATTAGCCAGAAAAAATGGCTCGCCTGAGGACTGGGAGAAATTCAGAGTTCAGCAGAGGAGGATAAAGGGCTTAATTAGGAAGGGGGAAAAAGATTATGAGAGAAAACTGGCAGGGAACATAAAAACTGACTGTAAAAGCTTTTATAGATATGTAAAAAGGAAAAGACTGGTAAAGACAAATGTAGGTCCCCTACAGACAGAAACAGGTGAATTGATTATGGGGAGCAAGGACATGGCAGACCAATTGAATAATTACTTTGGTTCTGTCTTCACTAAGGAGGACATAAATAATCTTCCAGAAATAGTAGGGGACAGAGGGTCCAGTGTGATGGAGGAACTGAGCGAAATACATGTTAGTAGGGAAGTGGTGTTAGGTAAATTGAAGGGATTAAAGGCAGATAAATCCCCAGGGCCAGATGGTCTGCATCCCAGAGTGCTTAAGGAAGTAGCCCAAGAAATAGTGGATGCATTAGTGATAATTTTTCAAAACTCGTTAGATTCTGGACTAGTTCCTGAGGATTGGAGGGTGGCTAATGTAACCCCACTTTTTAAAAAAGGAGGGAGAGAGAAACCGGGGAATTATAGACCGGTTAGCCTAACGTCAGTGGTGGGGAAACTGCTGGAGTCAGTTATCAAAGATGTGATAACAGCACATTTGGAAAGCAGTGAAATCATCGGACAAAGTCAGCATGGATTTGTGAAAGGAAAATCATGTCTGACGAATCTCATAGAATTTTTTGAGGATGTAACTAGTAGAGTGGATAGGGGAGAACCAGTGGATGTGGTATATTTGGATTTTCAAAAGGCTTTTGACAAGGTCCCACACAGGGGATTAGTGTGCAAACTTAAAGCACACGGTATTGGGGGTAAGGTATTGATGTGGATAGAAAATTGGTTAGCAGACAGGAAGCAAAGAGTGGGAATAAACGGGACCTTTTCAGAATGGCAGGCAGTGACTAGTGGGGTACCGCAAGGCTCAGTGCTGGGACCCCAGTTGTTTACAATATATATTAATGACTTGGATGAGGGAATTAAATGCAGCATCTCCAAGTTTGCGAATGACACGAAGCTGGGCGGCAGTGTTGGCTGTGAGGAGGATGCTAAGAGGATGCAGGGTGACTTGGATAGGTTGGATGAGTGGGCAAATTCATGGCAGATGCAATTTAATGTGAATAAATGTTAAGTTATCCACTTTGGTGGCAAAAATAGGAAAACAGATTATAATCTGAATGGTGGCCGATTAGGAAAAGGGGAGGTGCAACGAGACCTGGGTGTCATTATACACCAGTCATTGAAAGTGGGCATGCAGGTACAGCAGGCGGTGAAAAAGGCGAATGGTATGCTGGCATCTATAGCAAGAGGATTGGAGTACAGGAGCAGGGAGGTACTACTGCAGTTGTACAAGGCCTTGGTGAGACCACACCTGGAGTATTGTGTGCAGTTTTGGTCCCCTAATCTGAGGAGAGACATTCTTGCCATAGAGGGAGTAAAAGAAGGTTCATCAGATTGATTCCTGGGATGGCAGGACTTTCATATGATGAAAGACTGGATGAACTAGGCTTATACTCGTTGGAATTTAGAAGACTGAGGGGGGATCTGATTGAAACGTATAAAATCCTAAAGGGATTGGACAGGCTAGATGCAGGAAGATTGTTCCCGATGTTGGGGAAGTCCAGAACGAGGGGTCACAGTTTGAGGATAAGGGGGAAGCCTTTTAGGACTGAGATTAGGAAAAACTTCTTCACACAGAGAGTGGTGAATCTGTGGAATTCTCTGCCACAGGAAAGAGTTGAGGCCAGTTCATTGGCTATATTTAAGAGGGAGTTAGATATGGCCCTTGTGGCTACGGGGATCAGAGGGTATGGAGGGAAGGCTGGTGCAGGGTTCTGAGTTGGATGATCAGCCATGATCATAATAAATGGCGGTGCAGGCTCAAAGAGCCGAATGGCCTACTCCTGCACCTATTTTCTATGTTTCTATGTTCATGCCATCATGTTGGAGGCTACCCAAACGGAATATAAGGTGTACAAGCCATAGAGAACAAGGTGAATGATCTTAAAGGGAGACTCACCTACTGCAGGGAGATGCAGAACTGCTGTGTATTCTGTTTCACCGAGACCTGGCTCTCCCCTGCCACCCCCGACTGTGCCATCCGACCGGAGGAATTTTCGGTCCATCGGATGGACTGCACAGTGTCTTCAGGCAAGACGAGGGGAGGTGGTGGCTGCCTACTGATCAACACTGAGTAATGCTCGGACACAGTGGCACTGACAAGCTCCTGCAGCCCAGACCTGGAACATCTGTTGGTGAAGTGTCGTCCCTACTATCTGCCACGGGAATTCACCTCGGTCATACTGACAGCAGTCTACATTCCTCCCCAGGCGGACCTGGAGTGTGCTCTGAACATCCTGTATGCCAACATCAGTGAACTTGAGACCAGGTATCCGGAGGCTTTGCTCATTACAGCTGGGGACTTTAACCAGGCCAAACTCAGAAAGGCGCTGCCAAAGTTATACCAACATGTCTCCTACCCCACTAGAGGCCCGAATATACTTGACCACTGCTAAACAGCAGTCAAGGATGCCTACCGTTCCGTCCCATGACCTCACTTCGGAAAATCGGACCATCAAGCCGTATTCCTCCTCCCGGCTTACAAACAGAAACTGAGGCGGGAGGTCACGGTGTCAAAAGCAGTATCACGTTGGACAGAGGAAACGGATGAGGTCTTCCATGACTGTTTTGAATCAGTGGATTGGTTAGTATTCAAGGACTCGGCAGCTAACCTCGATGAGTATGCCTCGGCTGTCACGGACTTTATTTGGAAATGCACGGAGGACTGTGTGTCTCGCAAGACGATCCGGGTATCCCCTAACTGGAAACCTTGGATGAATTATGAGGCCAAGTCCCTTTCAAAGGCTAGAGCTGCGGCTTTTAGGTCCGGGGATACCAATCGCTACACGGAATCCAGGCGTGAACTCTGGAAAGCCATTAAGGGTGCCAAGAGGCAATATCAAGCCAAGTTGTTAGCCCAGGCTAACCAGAGGGATGCCAGTAGACTATGGCAGGGTCTAAATGAGATCACTGGGGGCAAAGAAAAGGCTGGGAATATCAATAACTGTGGCGATTCTCTTCCTGATGAACTTAACGTATTCTACACAAGATTCAAACAGAAGAGGAACCTCCCGCTCCCTCCAGATGAACCGGACCTGGTGGCATCGAGATTCATCGTCACCGAGGAGGACGTTAGAAGGGCCTTCCTGAAGATAAATCCAAGAAAGTCGATGGGCCCAGTTGGCGTCCCAGGACGGGTTCTCCGGGCCTGTGCAAGCGAGCTAGCTGGAGTGTTTGCTGACATCTCCAACTGCTCCTTGCTTCAGTCTAAGATCCCCTCGTGTTTTAAGAAGGCAACGATAATCCCAGTGCCGAAGAAGAGCAAGGTGGCATGCCTGAATGACTATCGACCTGTGGCTCTGACATCAATTGCTATGAAGTGCTTCGAGAGATTGATTATGGCACACATCAACCACAGCCTACTGGTCAACCTCGACGCTTTGCAATTCGCCTACCGGAACAACAGGTCAACGGCAGATGCCATCCCCCTGGCCCTACATTCCTCCTCAGAACACCTGGGAATAAAGACGCATACGTAAGGCTCCTTTTCATTGACTACAGCTCTGCCTTCATTCCAAATAAACTGATTCCTAAGCTCCGGAACCTGGGCCTCAGCACTCAGAGCTGCAGCTGGATCTTCAACTTCCTCACAGACAGGACCCAGGCTGTAAGAATAGTGGACAAGCTCTCCTCTACAATCACTCTGAGCACTGGTGCCCCACAAGGCTGTGTACTCAGCCCCCTGCAGTACTCACTGTACACCCATGATTGTGTAGCCAAGTTTCCATCAAACTCAATATATAAGTTTGCTAATGACACAACAATTGTAGGCCGTATCTCGGGTAATGAGGAGTTTGAGTACAGAGAGGAAATTAAGAACTTGGTGGCATGGTGCGAAGACAATAACCTATCCCTCAACGTCAGCAAGACGAAGGAATTGGTTGTTGACTTCAGAAGGAGTAGCGGACCGCACGACCCAATTTACATCGGTGGTGCGCAAGTGGAACAGGTCAAAAGCTTTAAGTTCCTCGGGGTGAATATCACAAATGACCTGACTTGGTCCAACCAAGCAGAGTTCACTGTCAAGAAGGCCCACCAGCACCTTTACTTCCTGAGAAAACTAAAGAAATTTGGCCTGTCCCCTAAAACCCTCACTAATTTTTATAGATGCACCATAGAAAGCATTCTTCTAGGGTGCATCACAACCTGGTACGGAAGTTGTCCTGTCCAAGACTGGAAGAAGCTGCAGAAAATCGTGAACATAGCGCAGCACATCACACAAACCAATCTTCTGTCCTTGGACTCATTTTACTCCGCACGCTGTCAGAGCAGTGCTGCCAGGATAATCAAGGACACGACCCACCCAGCCAACACACTTTTCGTCCCTCTTCCCTCCGGGAGAAGGCTCAGGAGCTTGAAGACTCGTACAGCCAGATTTGGGAACAGCATCTTTCCAACTGTGATAAGACTGCTGAACGGATCCTGACCCGGATCTGGGCCGTACCATCCAAATATCCGGACCTGCCTCTCGGTTTTTTTGCACAACCTTACTTTCCATTTTTCTAATTTCTATTTATGATTTATAATTTAAATTTTTAATATTTACTAATTTTTACTATTTTTAATATTTAATATTTGTAATCCAGGGAGCGGGAAGCGCAGAATCAAATATCGCTGTGATGATTGTACATTCTAGTATCAATTGTTTGGCGACAATAAAGAATAAAGTATAAGTGTTGTTCCTCCAACCTGAGTATGGCTTCATCTTGACAGTAGAGGAGGCCGTGGGTAGACATATCAGAATGGGAATGGGACATGGAATTAAAATGTGTGGCCGCTGGGTGATCCTGCTTTCTCTGGTGGACAGAGCGTAGGTGTTCAGGGAAATGGTCTCCCAACCTGCATCAGGTGTCGCCAATATATAGAAGGCCGCATTGGGAGCACCGGACGCAGTATATCACCCCAGCTGACTCACAGATGAAGTGTTGCCTCAACTTGATGGACTGGCTGGGGCCCTGAATGGTGGTAAGGGAGGAAGTGTAAGGGCATGTGTAACACTTATTCCGCTTACAAGGATAAGAGCCAGGAGGGAGTTTGGTGGGAAGGGATGGGGGGGACGAATGGACAAGGGAGTCACGTAGGGAGCGATCCCTGCGGAAAGCAGAGAGAGTGGGGGAGGGAAAGACGTGTTTAGTGGTGGGATCCCGTTGGAGGTGGCGGAAGTTATGGAGAATAATATGTTGTACCCGGAGGCTGGTGGGGTGGTAGGTGAGGACAAAGGGAACCCTATTCCTAGTGGGGTGGCGGGAGGATGGAGTGAGAGCAGATGTGAGTGAAATGGGAGAGATGAGTTTGAGAGCAGAGTTGATGGTGGAGGAAGGGAAGCTCCTTTCTTTAAAAAAGGAGGACATCTCCTTCATCCTGGAATGAAAAGCCTCATCCTGAGAGCAGATGCAGCGGAGACGGAGGAATTGCGAGAAGGGGATGGCATTTTTGCAAGAGACAGGGTGAGAAGAGGAATAGTCCAGGTAGCTGTAAGAGTCCTTAGGCTTATAGTAGACATCAGTAGATAAGCTGTCTCCAGAGATAGAGACAGAACGATCAAGAAAGGGGAGGGAGGTGTCAGAAATGGACCAGGTAAACTTGAGGGCAGGTGAAAGTTGGAGGCAAAGTTATTGAAGTTAACGAGCTCAGCAGGCATGAAGGAAGCAATGCCAATACAGTCATCGATGTAGCAAAGGAAAAGTGGGGGACAGATACTAGTATAGGCTTGGAACATGGATTGTTCCACAAAGCCAACAAAAAGGCAGGCATGGCTGGGACCCATATGGGTGCCCATGGCTACACCTTTAGTTTGAAGGAAGTGGGAGGAGCCAAAGGAGAAATTATTAAGGGTAAGGACTAATTCCGCTAGACGGAGGAGAGTGGTGGTGGAGGGGAGCAGGTTAGGTCTGGAATCCAAAAAGAAGCGGAGAGCTTTGAGACCTTCCTTGTGGGGGATAGAAGTATATCTGGACTGGACATCTATGGTGAAAATAAAGCGGTGGGGGCCAGGGAACTTAAAATCATCGAAAAAATTCAGAGCGTGAGAAGTGTCACGAACATAGGTAGGAAGGGATTGAACAAGGGGGGATAAAACAGTGTCGAGGTATGCAGAAATGAGTTCAGTGGGGCAGGAGCAAGCTGAGACAATGGGTCTACTTGGACAGGCAGGTTTGTGGATCTTGGGTAGGAGGTAGAAATGGGAAGTGTGGAGTGTGGGAACTATAAGGTTGGTAGCAGTGGATGGGAGATCCCCTGAGCGGATAAAGTTGGTGGTGATGTGGGAGACAATGGCCTGGTGCTCCTTAGTGGGGTCATGATCGAGGGGTAAATAAGAGGAGGTATCCGTGAGTTGTCGCTGTGCCTCGGCAAGGTAGAGGTCAGTACGCCAAACTACAACAGCACCCCCCTTTTCGACGGGTTTTATATTAAGGTTAGGATTAGTGTGGAGAGCAGAGCGTTAGGAAGGAGTGAGGTTGGAATGGGAACGAGGTGCGGTGAAGTCGAGACAGTTGATATCCCGTCAGCAGTTAGCAATAAAGAGATCCAGAGCAGGCAGAAGACCAGAGCGGGGTGTCCATGAAGAGGAGGACGGTTGAAGATGGGAGAAGGGGTCATCGATGGGGGTGGAAGAGTCCTTGCCAAAGAAGTAGACTTGAAGACGGAGCCGGCGGAAGAAGAGTTCAGCGTCATGGCGAACGTGGAACATGCTGAGGTGTGGGTGAAGGGGCACAAAGGTGAGGCCCTTACTGAAGTCAGAGTGCTCTGCCTCAGAGAGTTGAAGGTCGGAGGGGATGGTAAAGACCCGGCATGGATGAGAAGTGGGATCAGAGGGGGGAGGGGGAGGGAGGCTGGTGGTGTCAATGGAGAGGGGAGGGTTGGGGTGAGAGGAAGAAGGAGCCTTCGAGGGCCCAGGAGCTGATGGTGGGATGTGAGGGAGATGGGGTTGCAGAGTGGTGGTGGGGGAAGGGGAGACGGGAGTCACAATAGCAGCACGTGAAGGCCTGGCCTGGAGTTCAAGGCTGGAGTCGCAGTTGGTGGTTGTGAAATTGCTTTGAAGGTGTCCATAGTTGTTGCCGGAGTCTGGGTTCTTTGAATATGCCCTAGGATGCTGGAGCCGGCGAGATTAGTGGCAGGGGCCGCAATCTGCAGTTCATGCCTGCTAGCGTCAGGGCCGGCAGGCTCTGCTGTCTGCAGATGTAAGATCTTGTGATCCTTGCCTAACATGACAAAGTCAAAAAAACGGCAATTGCAGGCATGGATCCAATGAAGGATGAAATAATGGGTAGGTCCATTACAGACAGCGAAGAAAGTGTCCCGAAGGATATGGAGAGTCTGCTTAGAGATATAGATAGGTTAAGTGAGTGGGCAAGGGTCTGGCAGATGAAGTAAAATGTTGGTAAATGCGAGGTCATCCACTTTGGAAAGAAAAATGGAAGATCAGATTATTATTTAAATGGTAAAAGACTGCAGCATGCTGCTGTGCAGAGGGACTTGGGAATGTTTGTGCATGAATCGCAAAAGGTGGGTTTGCAGGTGCAGCAGGCTATCGGGAAGGCAAATGCAATGTTGGCCTTCATTACTAGAGGGATTGAATTTAAGAGCAGGGAGGTTATGCTACAACCGTACTGGTGAGGCTGCACCTGGAGTATTGCATGCAGTTCTGGTCTGCTTACTTGCGGAAGGATATACTGGCTTTGGAGGTGGTGCAGGAGAGGTTCACCAGGTTGGCTCCAGAGATGAAGGGGTTAGACTATGAGGGGAGATTGAAAGGTCTTGGCCCAAAGTGTCGACTGTACTCTTTTCCATAGATACTGCCTGGCCTGCTGAGTTCCTCCAGGATTTTGTGTGTGTTGCTAGAAACCTTCTTACTAGGATATTAGTCCCCCTCCAGTTTAGGTGCAAATTGGCTCTTCTGTACAATTCCCAGCTTCCCTTGAAGAGAGCCCAATAATCCAAAAACCTGAATCCCTCCATCCTGCACCACCTTATTAGACACGTTAAACTGTATGATCTTCCTATTTCTGGCCTCACTAGCAATCCTGAGATCACAAACCTGAACGTCGTGTCCTGTCCTGTCCTTCCACTCCTCTCTCCTGTTCCAACCTCACTCCCTCTGAACGAACTGCCCTCCACTCTCTCCGCACTAATCCAAACTTCACCATCAAACCTGTTGACAAAGGTGATGCCGTAGTAGTCTGGCAGACGGACCTCTACCTCACTGAGGCCAAACGGCAGCTCTCTGACACCTCCTCTTACTTACCCCTGGAACAGGACCCCACCAAAAACATCCAAACCATTGTCTCCCGCAAATCACCGCCCTTATCAACTCCGAAGACCTTCCATCCTCAGCCGCTAAACTCATTATTCCCACACCCCGTACCAATGTGACTCTCCCTAATATACCCCTGCCTTTCCAGTGAATGTAAACTCTGACCTTAGAATTGCTTTCCAATTATTTCCCGACACTCCAGCTTACAGATTCCTGCCTGAACCCTATTGCACTTTTTAAAATAAAGGAACAACATTCTGAACCTTCCTGCTGAAGGGTTTCAGCCCAGAATGTTGACTGTACTCTTTTCCATAGATGCTGCCTGACCTGCTGAGTTCCTCCAGCATTTTGTGTGTGTGTTTTTCTACCCTCCAGTCTTCTGGTAAGGCACCCAAGACCAAAAATATACATGCTCCTCCTTTACTTCCTGAAGTATCGTGGAATAGATCCCATCAGGGTGTGTGTCAGCATGTCCTTTTAGATCTTCCAGAATATCAATACCCCTCCCCTAATGCTCAGAAAGGCGATGTTCATTATTAAGAACCCCCATCACCCAGGACATGCTGGACGCCTTTCCAAGTGAGGCAACACTTCACTTGTGAGTCTGTTGGAGTCATCTATTGCATCCAGTGCTCCCGGTGCGGCCTCCTCTACATTGGTGAAACCGGACGCAGATTGGGGGACCACTTTGTCGAGCACCACCGCTCCGTCCGCCACAACAGACAGGATCTTCCGGTTGCCACCCACTTCAACTCTGCTTCACATTCCTATTCGGATATGTCCATACATGGCCTCCTCTACTGCCATGATGAGGCTAAACTCAGGTTGGAGGAGCAACACCTCATATACCGTCTGGGTAGTCTCCAGCCCCTTGGTATGAACACTGAATTCTCCAACTTCTGGTAATTCCCTCCTCCTCCCTTCCCCTATCCCAGTTTCACTCTGCCCCCTCCCCCAGCTGCCTATCACCTCCCTCATGGTTCCGCCTCCTTCTACTACCCATTGTGTTTTCCCCTATTCCTTCTTCAACTTTCCTGCCTATCACCTCCCTGCTTCCCCTCCCGCACCCCTTTATCTTTTCCCTTACTGGTTTTTCACCTGGAACCTACCAGCCTTCTCCTTCCCACCCTCCCCCCACCTTCTTTATAGGGTCTCTGCCCCTTCCCCCTACAGTCCTGACGAAGGGTTCCGGTCCGAAACGTCGACTGATCGTTTCCACGGATGCTGCCCGACCTGCTGAGTTCCTCCAGCGTGTTGTGTGTGTTGCTTTGACCCCAGCATCTGCAGATTATTTTGTGTTTACCCAGGACATGCCCTCTTCTCATTGTAACCATCTGGATGGAGGTACAGAAGCCTGAAGGTACACACTCAGCAATTCAGCTTCTTCCCCTCAGCCGTACAATTCCTAAATAGACATTGAACCCATGAACACCACCTCACTTTTTTAAAAATACACATTATTTCTGTCTTTGCACAATTTTTAATTACTGTAATTGATTTACTTATTTAATTTTATTTCTTCTTTTTATATTACGTTATCATAAACTGCTTGCTGCTAAGTTAACAAATTTCACAACACATGCAGATGGTAATCAACCTGATTCTGATTCCAACTCTCCATCTTCCACATCTTTCTCTATGGTGGATATCAATGCAAAGTATTCCCATAGGACCCCATCCATATCCCCTGGTCCACACAGATATCTTCCTTGGTCCTTGAGGGGGCCTGCTCTTCCCCTAGCTACCACTTGCTTCTAATAGGCTTATATGATGATTTAGGATTCTTCTTAATCCTTCTTGCCGAGGCCACTTCACCTCTGCTTTTTACCCTCCTAATGTTCTTAGGCTATCTCCTATATCTCTTCTAATCTTCAAAGGACTTATTTGATACTCATTCTATACATCACATACACCTATTTATCCTGACTAAAGATTAGCAAAATTCAATATGGGCCATTACAGACAAAAATTGCAGAAATTATAGTGGGGAATAAAGAAAAGACAAAGAAATTAAAAATGTATTTTTATAAAAATGACAAAGAAAACGTCCTAGGGGACTGTTAGGTCGAGGGTAAATGAATTCTAGAAGATTAGCATTATTAGAATAAAACTCATATTGTAGAAATTAATGGTGCTGTACGTTAATAAATCCCCTGATTCAAATAGGTTTATTGTCATATACACCAGGGTGCAATGAAATTCCTTGCTCCCCTGAAGTTTCGCAGTGTACCTGGTAATAAATAAACATTAAATACAGCGAAGAGCACCAGGAATGGAATGGAGAGTGCAAAGTTAGGTGGTGCAAAAGGGAATGCTGAAGTGACATAACAAAAGAAGTTGAAATACTTGATTCTGACAGCAGCAGCAACAAGGGGATGTGTGAGAGGTGATTGGTTCTCGTCCGAACTTTCAAACTCCTGTATTTTACTGAAGGCAAAGAGAGTAATGGCAATGACTGAGTGACCATAAGACCATAAGACAAAGGAGCAGAAGTAGGCCATTCAGCCCATCGAGTCTGCTCTGCCATTTTATCATGAGCTGATCCATTTTCTCCTATTCAGTCCCACTCCCCTGGCTTCTCACCATAACCTTTGATGCCCTGGCTACTCAGATACCTATCAATCTCTGCCTTAAATACACCCAATGACTTGGCCTCCACTGCTGCCCGTGGCAACAAATTCCATAGATTCACCACCCTCTGACTAAAAAAATTTCTTCGCATTTCTGTTCTGAAAGGGCGTCCTTCAATCCTTAAGTCATGCCCTCTCGTACTAGACTCCCCCATCATGGGAAACAACTTTACCACATCCACTCTGTCCATGCCTTTTAACATTCGAAATGTTTCTATGAGGTCTCCCCTCATTCTTCTAAACTCCAAGGAATACAGTCCAAGAGCAGACAAATGTTCCTCATATGTTAACGCTCTCATTCCCGGAATCATTCTAGTGAATCTTCTCTGTACCCTCTCCAACGTCAGCACATCCTTTCTTAGATAAGGAGACCAAAACTGCCCACAGTACTCCAAGTGAGGTCTCACCAGCGCCTTATAGAGCCTCAACATCACATCCCTGCTCCTATACTCTATTCCTCTAGAAATGAATGCCAACATTGCATTTGCCTTCACCACCACCGACTCAACCTGGAGGTTAACCTTCAGGGTATCCTGTACGAGGACTCCCAAATCCCGTTGCATCTCAGAACTTTGAATTTTTTCCACATTTAAATAATAGTCTGCCCGTTTATTTTTTCTGCCAAAGTGCATAACCATACACTTTCCAACATTGTACTTCATCTGCCACTTCTCCGGCCATTCTTCCAATCTATCCAAGTCTCTCTGCAGACTCTCCGTTTCCTCAGCACTACCAGCCCCTCCACCTATCTTCGTATCGTCAGCAAACTTAGCCACAAAGCCATGTATTCCATAATCTAAATCGTTGATGTGCAATGCAAAAAGAAGCAGCCCCAACACTGATCCCTGCGGAACACCACTGGTAACCAGCAGCCAACCAGAATAGGATCCCTTTATTCCCACTCTCTGTTTCCTGCCAATCAGCCAACACTCTATCCACGTATGTAACTTTCCCGTAATTCCATGGGCTCTTATCTTGTTAAGTAGCCTCATGTGTGGCACCTTGTCAAAGGCCTTCTGAAAATCATATACAACATCCACTACATCTCCCTTGTCTAGCCTACTGGTAATTTCCTCAAAAATTTGTAATAGGTTTGGCAGGCAGGATTTTCCTTTAAGGAATCCATGCTGAGTTCTGCCTGTCTTGTCATATGCCTCCAGGTACTCTGTAACCTCATCCTTGACAATCGACTCCAACAACTTCCCAACCACGGATGTCAAGCTAACAGGTCTATAATTTCCTTTTTGCTTCCTTGCCCCCTTCTTAAATAGCAGAGTGACACTTGCAATCTTCCAGTCCTCTGGAACCATGCCAGAATCTATCGACTTTTGAAAGATCATCGCTAATGCCTCTGCAATCTCCACAGCTACTTCCTTCAGAACACGAGGGTGCATTCCATCTGGTCCAGGAGATTTATCTACCTTTAGCCTATTCAGCTTCCTGAGTACTTTCTCAGTGTGAGTACCAGTGTCCTTAACAATTATCATGGTACTGGGAAGGTGGATGGGACAAACTGGGCAGTGGGTATCACCTTTTGCAGGTTCCGTTGGTCCCAAGGAGGAGCAATAGGTCATCTGGCCTGTGAGCCTGCTCCAGCTGACTTGGCTCTGGACTCAACTCTACCAATCAGCCTTTTCCTCATAACCCTTAATTCCTTGCTATGTAAACATCTATTGAACTGAGTCCCAAAGTAGTCTTTGTTACTTTCTTGGGCACTAAATCTCATTTGATCACATAATTCCTGTAGTGTGGCAAGCAGAACTGCACACAATACTCTCAGAGTGACCAAAACAAATTGTGCATCAGCTGATGAAAGCAAGTAGGCCTTTTTCACTTGTCTAAATCTCTCATTTAACAATACTCTCTAGGGCCCTCTAGGCTATTCACTTTGTGTATGTCTTTCCCTGTTTTAACTTCCCAAAGAGTAACACCTGTCTGAGTTAAATTCCATTTCCGCTTTCCCAGTTAAAGCCCATGGGCACTACAGCACAGACACAGAGACCCTTCAGTTGCCTATCCAAAGTGGTATACTTATTATTGAGAGGATGTTGATTGCTGTATAGTTGTAATCTTAAACCACCAACATTAGTGTCCACTACACCACTAACAGTGGTGTCATCTGGATGTGGAAACTATAGAAAGAGTGCAGGGGAGATTTACAAGGATGTTGCCTGGATTGGGGAGCATGCCTTATGAGAATAGGTTGAATGAACTTGGCCTTTTCTCCTTGGAGCGGCGGAGGATGAGAGGGGACCTGATAGAGGTGTATAAGATGATGAGAGGCATTGATCATGTGAATAGTCAGAGGCTTTTCCCCAGGGCTGAAATAGCTAGCACGAGAGGGCACAGTTTTAAGGTACTTAGACGTAGGTACAGAGGAGTTGTCAGGGTAAGTTTTTTACCCAGAGAGTGGTGAGTGCATGGAATGGGTTGCTGACAATGATGGTGGAGGCAGATACAATAGCGTCTTTTAAGACACTCCTGGATAGGTACAAGGAGCTTGGAAAAATAGAGAGCTATGTGTAACCCTAGGTAATTTCTAAAGTAAGTACATGTTTGGCACAGCATTGTGGGCTGAAGGGCCTGTATTGTGCTGTTGTTTTTCTATGTTTCTATGTTTCTTTCTCCAGGCTTACAAATCTTGTACAAAATGTCCAAGGAACAGTGGTACATGATAAAATAGGCCATAGTCAGTATGGTTTCCCTAAATGTTTCCTGACAAATATGGTGGAATTCCTTGAAGAAATAACAACAAACCTGTTGGACAAAGGGGAATTGGTTAATGTTGTGTAACGGTTGTATTGGATTTTCAGAAGGCCTTTGACAAGGCGCTCGACAAGTTAAGAGCCCATGGTATTACAGGAAAATTCTAGCATGGATAAAACAGTGGCTGATTGGCAGTAGGCTAAGAGAAGGAATAAAGGGAGCCTTTTCTAGTTGGCTGCCTGAAACTAGTGGTGTTGCACAGGAGTCAGTGTTGGGACCACTTCTTTTTACATTATATGTCAATGACTTGGATGACAGAATTAATGATGTAGAGAGGTTGTTTCCTATGGTGGGGGAGTTTAGGACCTGAGGACACAGCCTCAGAATAGAGAGGTGTCCTTTTTAGAACAGAAATAAAGAGAAATTTCTTCAGCCAGAGAGAGGTGAATTTGTGGAATTTGTTGCCACAGGTGGCTATGGAGCATGTCTTACATATATTTTAGGCAGAGGTTGATGGATTTTTGAGTGGTCAGGTATATAGGGATACAGGGAGAAAGGGGGAGATGTGGGCTGAGCCATGATGAAATGGTGGAGCAGACTTGAAAGTCCCAATGGAGTACCTGGTAAGTCTCTGAAAACCTGTGCCAACCAACTAGCGAGAGTATTCAAGGACATTTTCAACCTCTCACTGCTATGGGCAGAAGTTCTCACTTGCTTCAAAAAGGCAACAATTATACCAGTGCCCAAGAAGAATAATGTGAGCTGCCTTAATGACTATCGCCTGGTAGCACTCACATAGACAGTGATGAAATGCTTTGAGAAGTTTGTCATGACTAGACTGAACTCATACCTCAACAAGGACCTGAACCCTTTGCAATTTGCCTATCGCACAATAGGTCAATGACAGACACAATCTCAATGTGTCTCCACACAGCTTTAGACCACCTGGACAACACAAATACCTCCGTCATGATGCTGTTCATTGACTATAGCTCAGCATTTAAGACCATCATTCTCACAATCCTGATTGAGAATTTGCAAAACCTGGGCCTCTGTACCTCCCTCTGCAATTGGATCCTCAACTTCCTAACCAGAAGACCACAATCCATGCAGATTAGTGATAACATCTCCTCCTTGCTGATGATCAACACTGGCACATCTCAGGGGTGTGTGCTTAGACCACTGCTCTACTCTCTGTATACACATGACTGTGTGACTAGGCATAGCTTAAATACCATCTATAAATTTGCTGACAATACAACCATTGTTGGTAGACTCTCAGGTGGTGACAAGAGGTGTACATGAGTGAGATATGCCAACTAGTGGAGTGGTTTCGCAGCAACAACCTGGCACTCAACGTCAGTAAGACGAAAGAACTGATTGTGGACTTCAGGAAGGGTAAGATGAAGGAACACACACCAATCCTCATAGAGGGATCCGAAGTGGAGAGAGTGAGCAGCTTCAAGTTCCTGGCTGTCAAGATCTTTGAGGATCTAACCTGGTCCCAACATTATCGATGTAGTTATAAAGAATGCAAGACAGTGGCTATACTTTATTGGGAGTTTGAAGAGATTTGGCA
Source organism: Mobula birostris (assembly GCF_030028105.1). Lineage (NCBI taxonomy): Eukaryota > Metazoa > Chordata > Chondrichthyes > Myliobatiformes > Myliobatidae > Mobula > Mobula birostris. The sequence continues at coordinate 2,301,191 of NC_092387.1, forward strand.
TGTCAACAAGTACACTCAAAAACTTCTGTAGATGTACCATGGAGAGCATTCTGAAAGGCTGCATCACTGTCTGGTATGGAGGGGCTACTGTACAGGACCGAAAGAAGCTGCAGAAGGTTGTAAATCTAGTCAGCTCCATCTTGGGTACTAGTCTACAAAGTACCCGGGTCATCTTTAGGGAGCAGTGTCTTGGAAAGGCAGCGTCCATTATTAAGGACCTCCAGCACCCAGGGCATGCCCTTCTCTCACTGTTACTATGAGGTAGGAGGTACAGAAGCCTGAAGGCACAGACTTAGCGATTCAGGCATAGCTTTATCCCTCTGCCATCCGAATCCTAAATGGACATTGAATCTTTGGACACGACCTCACTTTTTTTTAATATACAGTATTTCTGTTTTTGGACATTTTTAAAAATCTATTCAATATATGTAATTGATTTACTTATTTATTATTATTTTTCTTCTTCTATATTATGTATTGCATTGAATAGCTGCTGCTAAGTTAACAAATTTCATATCACATGCCGGTGATAATAAACCTGATTCTGATTCATGGGCCTAATTCTGCTCCTATGTCTTGTCTTATGTCCCATTACAAAATAAAAGGCAAATCTTGAGGAAATATAACAGCAGATTATTTTATAAATAGCAGCATTGAAATGTAGGGCCTGCAGAGAGAATAAAAAGCTACTCTGATGCCCTGACCCTTGCATGGTGTTTGCTGTTCTGTCATTTGATTTTGACTTTCCTCTAAACATGATGACCCTTTTGAGCACTAACTCCAGCAAATGTACAGTACATTGTCGTTGATGCAATAAATGTCCACATAACTCATGTTGCAGACGCTTTTAAAAACGAGTTTAGCTGTGGCTGGGGGTCTTATAGAATCCTTCAATACAACTGCTCGCTCAACCTTAAAATGCAGAGTCCAATCTGATGGTAAACTATGCACCAACCCGGGCTGGATGCGTAGAATTTCTATTCAGGATCCAGGGTTTAACATTGACGCTAAGCTATGTGCAGGGCACCCCGGAGTCTGAATATGCAATTTTAGTGCTCTATTCAGATTGCCGGGTGGCAGTGTGTATACCCTATCCAGGGTAGGGGGCTCTATGTACTGGCGAGTCGGAAAGGAACACAAAGGAACTGAGGCGGGGAGGCGGCCCTGAGTGGCCGGACAGGTAAGGGGGTGGGCGGCCCGGGGCGGGGGCTCCGACGGTAATGCCCGCAGCGAAGCCCACTGAAAGCTGCGGAACTGGTGGCACCTTGAGCCCGAGCAGCTCTTCCTCACCCCTCTCCCGGGTAGCCAACCGCCGGCTCCCGGTGCAATAACAAGAGAAGTCTTGGTCGTCTAAGCGCTCCGTGTAATCCGGTGCCGAGTCCGGTTCAGTGTAACCAGGCAATCCGGTGCCTAGTCCGGCTTGGTGTAACCAGTCAATCCGGTGCCTAGTCCGGCTCGGTGTAACCAGTCAATCCGGTGCCGAGTCCGGCTCGGTGTAACCAGGCAATCCGCTGCCCAGAGTCCGGTTCTGTGTAACCAGTCAATCCGGTGCCGAGTCCGCCTCGGTGTAACCAGGCAATCCGCTGCCGAGTCCGGTTCGGTGTAACCAAGTAATCCGCTGCCGAGTCCGGCTCGGTGTAACCAGGCAATCCGCTGCCGAGTCCGGCTCGGTGTAACCAGGCAATCCGCTGCCGAGTCCGGTTCGGTGTAACCAGGCAATCCGCTGCCGAGTTCGGCTCGGTGTAATCAATCAATCCGGTGCCGAGTTCGGCTCGGTGTAATCAATCGGTTGCAATGAGACCGATGCAGATTTGGAATCGATAAAGCACTCGGTACAATAAATTCGATGCAAACTGCATCGTTAGGATCTACCACAAAGACACGGCAGGACAATGAAGAGAGTTGTGTTTACCGGCAAGACATTGGTAGAAATTAGAAACAGGAGGATTTTGTGAGTGAGTATTGTGAACTGGCGTGTTGTGTTTACAGGCGAATGATATGGTTCTACATCGCAACGGTGGACTGCATTTCAGAAGGTGCTACATTGGGTGAACAGTTGTTGATGAGAGGGAGGATTTGGCCAAGGAGCCTCCCTCCCTCCAATTAAAGAGACTCCACCCCCGTAGGAAGATGATATCCCCGGAGAGTCTGTGTTTGAGGCCAGAGTTCAGCTCTAGGCCAAGATTCCGATTCATTTATTTATCACAGGGACGTGGAAACACTCAGCGCAACGCATCGTTTCAGTGAACAACCTAAGGCTGTGCTGGGGGCAGCCCACAACACAGTCTGGCACCAACAGCATGCCACAATGTTTAGCGAAACAACACAAGCCCCTTCCTAACTCACTCACCTAGACAGGTCTCCATTGTCTCACAAACGGCAAAATGGACTTCCACTTTCAGTCTTTGGTACTAACTTGTCAATGAGGGGACCTTGAGCTCCAGATTTGCAGGGACATCTGACCCCAATCTGATCTGGGGACTCAATTACATCCCTGCTGCCCACACAGACCTACCCCTTGGAACTGTGACCTATGACCTGTAACTGCTGGTTACAGGTGACCCTACAGAATGGGTGATCTTGTGGCAAATGTTCCCCTGGGTCTCATGGCATTGAGATGTTTCTCTAAGCTGTGCCTGGTTTAATTTCCAGTAGTTTCTGAAATTCTGAGGAATGCTCACTGATTAGTTTCTCTTTCAACAGACACTGTTTAAGCTTGTTTAGTTGATCTGTTTTCTCGGTGCTCACCTGAGTCAGATATGCCTCTTGAGAGCATATACAGCCATGCTGGGCATGCAGAACATTGTCATCCTCTCAGTCACAGCATCCTTAAGCTCCCTCTGTCCTTCCCATTTTCATCAAACCCGAACCAAGTGTCTGCAGGAAGATTGGCTATAGTGTATCAGAAACAGGAATACTGATGATTATTTTGGATTTTAAAAAATCACAATTGAGTGTCCTTGCATGACAAAGATTGAAAGATCCTGGAAAGGCGGGAATTAATAGAAATTTAGAGGTGCTTTTCGGAATCCTGAGTCCCACGTACTTGGTGGGCATTTGCCATCTGGTATGACGTGCCCCTGGGATGAGGTGCCTGTGGGGGTGACATTCCCCTGGGATGTTGTGCTCATGGAGGTGGCGTGCCCCTGGGATGAGGTGCCTGTGGGGGGTGACATTCCCCTGGGATGTTGTGCTCATGGAGGTGGCGTGCCCCTGGGATGAGGTGCCTGTGGGGGTGACATTCCCCTGGGATGTTGTGCTCATGGAGGTGGCGTGCCCCTGGGATGTCGTGCCTGTGGAAATGATGTGCCCCTGGAATGGTGTGCCTATCGAGATACCATATTTTTTTTCTGCATGATGCCTAGGAGGAGCTAGCTTTCTCTGAGGCCATATGTGACTGGTGGATTTTTGAGCTGCAGCCCTTGAGTCTTGTCACCTGGAGATGTAGAAACTGAGGTGATTGGTTTCTGATCTGGACTATGTGCTGTTTGTCCTGAGCAGCTCCTGCATCATTTCCTCTGTTGAAACTTTAATCTTGTGTTTCTGCATTAGGTTTCTAATCAGCTCCTTGTGACAAGGTTCAGTGAGATTTATTTGGGGCAGGCAAGGGGCAGAGAATGGTCAGTTAGAAGTTAGTTGATTATTTTGTTTGTTTTCAGCTGGAGGATATTTTAATAGAATGTTAGTCATCATGTAGAGCTGCCTGGATCCCTTGAATAATGCTCACTGGCATGTTGGGAAGAGACATTAGTGACACTCCCCCCTTTCACCCTCACCACCGGCAGAATCTCCTGTAACATCCCCCCCCCTTCACCCTCACCACCAGCAGCATTTCCAGTCACATCCCCCCCTTCACCCTCACCACCGGCAGAATCTCCTGTAACATCCCCACCCCTTCACCCTCACCACCGGCAGAATCTCCTGTAACATCCCCCCCCCTTCACCCTCACCACCGGCAGAATCTCCTGTAATATCCCCACCCCCTTCACCCTCACCACCGGCAGCATTTCCAGTCACATCCCCCCCTTCACCCTCACCACCAGCAGAATCTCCTGTAACATCCCCCCCTTCACCCTCACCACCGGCAGCATTTCCAGTCACATCCCCCCCTTCACCCTCACCACCAGCAGAATCTCCTGTAACATCCCCCCCCCTTCACCCTCACCACCGGCAGAATCTCCTGTAACATCCCCCCCCCTTCACCCTCACCACCAGCAGAATCTCCTGTAATATCCCCACCCCCTTCACCCTCACCACCGGCAGCATTTCCAGTCACATCCCCCCCTTCACCCTCACCACCGGCAGAATCTCCTGTAACATCCCCCCCCCTTCACCCTCACCACCGGCAGAATCTCCTGTAACATCCCCCCCCCTTCACCCTCACCACCGGCAGAATCTCCTGGGAGTGACAGCAGTGACACCCTCCCCTTCACCCAAGCTTCCGGTTAATCTCCTGGGTTTGGGTCTTGGTGGACACCAATCTGAAATACTGGTAGAACCTTCATTAAGAGCCTAAACATCTAGGTTGGGATTGAAAAATCTTCAGTTCTCTCACACGCGGCAAGTGGGTTTCACTCTGAGCTGAGATTGCAGTTGGATTGTCTCATTGTGATTATGTTTCATTTGGAGCTGAGTTTGTAGTTGGTGTTGTCTCATTGTCAGTGGGTTTCACTCTGGGTTGAGTTTGCAGATGGGTTGTCTCATTGTGAGTGGGTTTCACTCTGAGCTGAGTTTGTAGTAGGGGTTGTCTCATTGTCAGTGGGTTTCAGTCTGAGCTGAGTTTGTAGTTGGGGTTGTCTCATTGTGAGTGGGTTTCACTCTGGGCTGAGATTGCAGTTGGATTGTCTCATTGTGAGTGGGTTTCACTCTGGGCTGAGTTTGTAGTTGGGGTTGTCTCGTTGTCAGTGGGTTTCACCCTGAGCTGAGTTTGCAGATGGGTTGTCTCATTGTGAGTGGGTTTCACTCTGGGTTGAGTTTGTAGTTGGGGTTGTCTCATTGTGAGTGGGTTTCACTCTGGGCTGAGTTTGTAGTTGGGGTTGTCTCATTGTGAGTGGGTTTCACTCTGGGCTGAGTTTGTAGTTGGGGTTGTCTCATTGTGAGTGGGTTTCACTCTGAGCTGAGTTTGTAGTGTGATGAAAAACCAAGTTATCAGAAGATTGATACTGATGAGAGAGATAAGGGAGACAATGGAGAAGCGTTCAAAATGTTAATGAGAGAGGAGAGAGAGGTAACGGAAAAGAAACACAATTAAGAGTATTGTCAGACCGGTTGCTTTGAACCTGAACTGTTTGAAGTTTGATGGACAGGCGATACCCCAGCAGGGGGATAAAAAGAACAGGTTCGCTAAGGCACCACACACCACGAGACCACGAGATAACGAGACCCTGGAAAAGCGGTGTGCCCCCACAAGTTGGTAGGAGTTTGGAGATCTGGTCGCGGGAAATGCACAGGGTGAAAAGGTACGATCAGCGGGAACCTGGTGTGTGTGTCCGCCCTTGCCTGGGTGCCGGGTTCACCGCGGAAGAACGGTCGTATCCAGAACGGAGGGGTCACAGTCGGTGACCACAGAAGACATTAAAAGGGTTCGCCCGAAAGCTAACTGCGAAGAGCAAAGGTCTGTCTGAATCAGATTTGCATATTCTCTCCCTCTCCAACGGCACAACAGCGATTACTGCGAACTGTACTAAGCTGAACTGAACTCTGCGTCACTTGAGACTGATCATTTTACCCCCAGACTGCGATAGAGCTTGGTTGATTCCTATTACCCTAGTTCTGTGTACATGTGTGTTTTATCATTGCTAACCTGTTGCATTTATATCCTTACGATTAGAGTACTGTGTTACTTATTTCTTTAATAAAACTTTCTTAGTTCCAGTAATCCAGACTCCAACTAAGTGGTCCATTTCTGCTGGTTTGGCAACCCAGTTACGGGGTACGTAACAGTAGTTGGGGTTGTCTCATTGTCAGTGGGTTTCACTCTGAGCTGAGTTTGCAGATGGGTTGTCTCATTGTGAGTATGTTTCGTTTGGAGCTGAGTTTGTAGTCGGGGTTGTCTCATTGCAGCTCGAGTGGTGATTGTGTTGTGCAGGTGGGCTCAGCAGTTTGTGCCATGATTCCAGATGGTGAATTGTTGAGCTCTTAAGAGCCCAAATGATAAGTTGGAATGCTGAACTGAAGCGGAGTTACAAAGGCAGTGCAAGGTTTTAAGAGTGAGCTTCTGTGATAATGTCCTGCAGATTGTTTCTAATTAAAGTGCCTCACAACCTGTCAGAGTAATAGGCAGAGCCAGGAAACCTGATGGGGGAGTGGGGTGCGGGTGGAGGTGGAGGTGGGGGAGCTTCCTCTAACTGAAGCCCGTTCTGTCCAGGCCAGTACCCACACAACTCATGCAGAAATCTGTCTTCCAGAAATGATCCTGTCATTAGACCGGCTGCATGTCGTCTGTTCTCATTGCATTGAATTTAATGAGGTTAGGGGTATATTGTATTGCATGTAGGAATTGCAAATTATCCAAATCACTATTCCCAATGTTGAAAGAATTTAATCTGAAATTAGAAAGTTGAGGACATTGGATGAAACACATCACAATGAATCATAATCAGGTTTAATATCTCTGGCATATGTTGTGAAATTTGTTATTATGTGGCAGCAGTACATTGCAATACAGAATAATAAAAACTATAAATTACAATAAGAAATATATATACAATATTGCTCAAAAGTCTTAGGCACATAAATATAGCTAGGGTGCATAAGACTTTTGCATAGTATTGTATTTGTCAACATGGAGCGGAGAGCACATTTGTAAATCTGGCAGCAGCAAAAGATGTTGGGAATTATGAGGGTTGAGTGTAGTAGGAGGAGTGTGGGACAGGTGGCAGAGAAGGATTGTCAGGTTGGGGTGTGGGGCGGGTGCAGGCACACCCAGCCCTGAGAAACCAGGCAAGGCAATTTGATTCCAAACAATTGGTTTATTGATCATTACAGAATGTCCCTCTGATGCTTCCCACTCCCTTCCATCTCCCTTCCCCTTTTCCCAATCATGATACCCCTCTACCTGACTGCTTCCCACTCCCAGAATAATAGGGACCCTTATCAGAATCAGGTTTATCATCACTCACAAATGTAATGATTTTTTGTTTGCCGCAGCAATACAGTGCAATACATAAAATTACTCAGAGTAGTGCAAAAAGTCTTAGGCAGTCGCGCTAAATACATGTGCTCAGTACTGTATATGGAAAGAATAAATAAGTAGTGCAAAGAGAGAAAAACAACAGAAAAGAAGGTTCATTGTGCATTCAGAAATCTGATGGCAGAGAGAAAGAAGCAGTTCTTGAAATGTTGAACTCCTGTAACTCCTCCTCGATGGTAGCAATGAGAAGAGGACATGTCCTGGGTGATGGGCGTCCTTAATGGCAGATGGCGCCTTTTTTGAAGTATTCCCTTCAATATATAATAATAAGAATACATAAATAAATAATAAATATCGAGATCATGAGATGAAGAGTCCTTGAAAGTGAGTCCCTAGGCTGTGGGAACAGTTCAGTGATGGAGCAAGTGAAATTGAATGAAGTTATCCCCTTTGGATCAGGACCCTGATGGTTGAGGGGTAATAACTGTTCCTGAACCTGACGGTGTGAGTCCTGAGGCTCCTGTAACTTCTTCCTGATGGCAGCAGTAAGAAGGGAGCTTGACCTGGGCGGTGGGGGTCCTTGATAATGTACAGTACTTCCCTGCAACAATGCTTTGTATAGATACGCTCAGTGGAGGGGAGGGCTTTACCTGTGATCGACTGAGCTGGTTTTGTCGGATTTTCTATTCAAGGGCATTGGTGTTTCCACAGCAGGTTGTGATGCAGGCAGTCAGTATACTCTCCATCACGTATGTATGGAAGTATGTCAAAATTTTAGATGTTAAGCTGAATCTTCACGAACTCCTTAGGAAGTAAAGGCACTGCCGTGCTTTCTTCATAATTGCACTTCATGCTGGGCCCAGGACAGATCCTCCGAAATGATAACACTGAGGAATTTAAAGTTGCTGACCTTCTGATGAGGACTGGCTGATGGACCTCTAGTTTCCTTCTCCTGAAATCAATCATCAGCTCCTTGGTCTTGTTGACATTGAGTGGGAGGTTGTTGTTGTGGCACCACTCAGTCAGGTTTTCAATCTGACTCCTATATGTTGATTTGTCACCACCTTTGATTCAGCCAAAGACAGCAAACTGTTTGGAGCTGTGCTTAGCCACACAGTCATAAGTATAAAGCAAGCAGAGCAGGGGTCAGAGCACACAGCTTTGTGGTGCACCTGTGCTGATGGAGATTGAGAAGATGTTGCCAATCTGAACTGACTGGGGTCTGCAAGTGAGGAAACTGAGGATCCAATTGCACAAGGAGGTATTGAAGCCAAGGTCTTGAAGCTTATTGATTGTTTTGAGGGGATGATGTTATTGAATGCTCAGTTGTAGCCAATGAAGAGCATCCTGATGTCTACATCCTTGCTGTTCAGATAGTCCAGGGTTGAGTGAAGAGCCAGTGAGATGGCATCTGCTGTCACTTCTCAGGCAGGAGTTGATGTTTCATCACCAACCTCTCGAAACACTTCATCAAAGTGGATGTAAGAGCGACTGGACGATAGTCATTGAAGCAGGTTACCACATTCTTCTTAGGCACCGATATAAGTGAAATCTGTTTGAAGCAGGTGAGTAACTCAATCTACTGAAGCGAGAGGTTAAAGATCCCAGTGAACATTCCAACCAGTTGATCAACACAGGTCCTTAGCACTTGGCCATCCGTCTGGGCCGGATGCTTTTCATGTGCTCACCCTCCTGAAGGCTGCTTTCACATCGACTTCAGAGATTCAAACCACAGGATCATCGGGGCTGTGGGAGTTGATGATTCCTCTGTGTTTTGACGATCAAGATGAGCGTAGAAGATAACGAGCTCATCTGGAAGTGAAGCCCTGTTGTCACCTATGCCACATCATTTTACTTTATAGGAGTTATTAGCATTCAAGCCCTGCCACAACTGTAGAGCATCCTTCGTTGATTCAAGTTTAGTCTGGAATTGCTGGAGCTCTTGTAACTTCCTTGGTTACCGGCCAGGAATGCCTCTGAGCTGGCCCTCAGCAGATTGCAGATTTCATGGCTCATCCAGGGCTTCTGGTTGGGGAAGACTGAATGATTTGTGGGTACACATTCGTCTACAACTGTTTTAATAAAGTCCCCGACAACCATAGTGTATTCATTCAGATCCACAAATGAGCCCTTGAACACAGCCCAGTCCACCAACTTGAAGTAATCTCGTAGCAGCTCCTCAGCCTCCCGTGACTAATCTTTGTCATCCTGATCGCTGGAGCTTTGCTCTTTAGCCTCTGCCTGTAAGCAGATATGAGACACACAGCCAAGTGTTCAGATTTACTAAAATGTGATCTGGGCATGGAGCGATTGGCATTAGTATAACAGTGGTCTAATGTTTTGGGATCTCTGGTGCTACAGGTTATATACTGATGGTAATTGGGCAGGGCTTTCTTCAAACAAGTCTGGTTGAAATCCCCGACTCTGATTTGAAATGAGTCGGGATGGACTGTTTCTTGTTTGTTGACAGCATCATGCAGTATCTCAAGCACTTGATTATAGTCAGCCGCCGGTGGTATGTAAACTGTGGTCAGGATAATGGAGGAGAACTCCCTTAGTAAATAGAACGAATGACATTTGATCATTAGGTATTCAAGGTTGGGGGAATATGAGTTTGTGAAAACCACCACATTGGAGCAGCACGAATAGTTTATCATGAAACACAAACCTTCACCTTTTGCCTTTTCCAAATCTGCAGTTCAGGCCATCCTGTGAATTGAAGCCTTATCTGCCATGCTGTGAGTAAGCCATGTCTCAGTGAAACATAGAACACAACAATTTCCCATTTCTTTCTGATACAGCAATCTTGCTTTTAGCTCCTTAATTTGTTCTCCTGCGACTGCACTCTTGCTAACGAGGTAGTGGGTAGAGGGGGTCTCAACAGGGCTTGAGACCCTCTGCCCCTTCCTCACTTCCAGCTTGGCAAATGAACCTTCATCCACTTAAAGTTCTCCAGGTCTCTCAGAAGATCGTGAAATCTGTAGTTCATTAGGTCGATTTAAAAGTACATTGCTTGATGGGAAGTTACATGCTGCAGATTGCAGTGAAAGTAATTCAAAAGAGGTCAATACATTTAGAGTATTGTACTTAGCCCACAGCATGTCGCTGTAGTTCACTGGGGCCATCTTGCCATCTAGATCTGCACTCTCAATCAGTTTGATTGACTCGGGAATGTTGTCTTTTTATACTTTGGTCAAGCTTGTACTGTGAAATGGGGCCATGTTACTGAATGTGCAGCAATGGTTTCCCAATATTAGCAGCACATTATGGTGATCTGCGATAGTAACTATGACCCATTGCTGATTCCTGCCTTCTTGGCACTTGCTGAAGTCACAGAGACAAAGTCTCAGTGAGTGCTAAAGGTTTCTCAAGGAATTGGTTGTGTCTGTAGATGAGATGCAAAGCCAAGAGCTTGTTGCTCCTTGTCTGCACTTATACGGGTGGTAGGGATTCATGGACAGTTACATCTCCATGACAGGGATCCACTGCATGGATTTCTGTGCAAGATCACTTGGTTATGCCTCTAGTTACTTCCTCAGCAGTAAAATGGATATTTTCTCAGGGTAGTTACTCTGCGAGTTACTTTGGTAAGTAATTGTTGTGGTGGACTGTGCTACAATTCTATTAATTGTTCCCTGTTATTTATGAGAACAAAAAAACCGAATGCTCAACATGGCAGGGTCAAGCAACATTTGTGGAGCCAAAAGATGTAAGCCAACATTTTGTGTGAAGGCCCTGTACAGGTATGAGAGAGAGCTGGGTTGGAGCTGGAACCAGATGAGGGGTAGGTAGAGAGGAGGGGGGATGCGAGAGGTGAACTAGAGTAGCAGAAGAGGAGGTGGATGATGAGTATGGGATACCTAAAATTTGCCCATCATCCCCTCCTCATCTCTCTCTCTCTTTGTCCATCAGCCCTACTCAGCCAGAGGCAGCCAATAGAAGCACACCAGAGTCCCCTGTCCTGCGTCAGGCTTTCACGTTGTCTCCGGGAGTGGCCCATCCTGTGGCCAAGATCCTTCCTCTCCCAGGAGGAGCTTCTAATTGGCATTTCTGTAGCTCTGGTTTTTCTCAGGGTGTGATTGTGAGTCCCATGACCAACCTCTTCCTTTCACAGCCAGGCTTGTTGGTGTCCACGGCTGAGTTACCCTCTCTATATGGTGCCACTTATAACCAATCAGCCTCAATCTCTCTGATATTGCTGTACACTGACAATATTTCCCCCTTCCCCCTATCAATCTTGATACAGAGTCTCAGCCCAACATGTTGACCTGCATCTTCTGCCTCCCCAGATGCTGCTTGACCTGTTGAGTTCTTTCAGCATTCTGCTTTCTCTTCCAGATTCCAGCATCTTTCTCACACCACAGTTTATTACTGCCCGGCCATCTCAATGGGCCAATGGACTAATTGGGAGAGCCTGGAAAAGAGGAAACTTAGCTGGCGTGACATCTGGGAGATGGAGGGATCTCGGCTAAGTTTTGTCATCAGAGCCACTTATGACCTCCTACCCACACCCCAGAGCCTGAACCAGTGGTGGGGAGAAGACCCCGCTTGCTCTCTTTGTCAAGCACCTGCGTCACTAAGGCACATTTTAACAGGATGCACCACGAGCCTCACCCAGGGCGGTATACTTGGCAGCATAATCAAGTTCTCAGACAGCTGGCATCAATCTTGGAACAGAGGCGAATCACCACAAATGCTCTCCCACAAACATCGGCAGGAAATGTCCACATTGCATGATTTATACCAGCAGGTCAACCTCCAGAGCACCATGCAATATCAAAAAGATGTAAGCATTCTGCAGGTTGCTCGGGATTGGAAAATGAACGTGGACTTGGAAAAACAGCTTGTGTTTCCCCCAGACATTGTGGCTACAACACTCCAGCCAGACATGGTCCTGTGGTCCACAACAGCCAAGCTGGCATATGTTGTGGAATTGACAGTACCATGGGAAAATGGTGTCGAAGAAGCTTATGAGAGGAAAAAGACCAAGTACTCTGAACTGGCAACTGAAGCTGCCCAGAATAGCTGGAAGACCAAGATTTTCCCTTAGAAGTGGGATGCATGGGATTCATTGCTACATGTACGACCAGTCTATTGAAGAAGATGGAGGTGAGGGGTCACTCCCTCCAACAAGCAATCAAGTCCTTGTCAAATGCAGCAGAAGAAAGCAGCAATTGGATTTGGATTAAAAGGAAAGACAACAACTGGGCTGCAAGATGGAGACAGGAGGGTATGGAACTTAAGGGGGGGGGGGTGTCTGGGACACCAGGTAGCACCGTTGAGCCCTCTGGAGACATCGTGGGCTTATCAACGAAATGTCAAAGAAGGAGGGTGCCCACCTGATGACCCCAATGACGTACCTACCCTCCCTCCTTGTCACCACTCCAAGCCCACTGCCAACATCGAGATTGCCGACTTACCATAGGGATTGAGACATCAAGTCCTAGTCGCTTTACTGGCTGGTGACTACTGGACTACTGATCATTGGTCATCCAGTTACTGAAATAAATAGGTCCACCCCTGGGGCTGGAGTGAGCGTGGATCCTCAAGTAACTAGGTTTCAGCGTGAGGATAGTTGAAGAGGAATCAAGCTGAAGGGAGGGGAGGGAGGTAGGTCCCTGTGTGGGAATCGGAAATGGGACTTGAAGTGAATATGGCTTTCCTACCTGCAGTGAAGACAGAAATGAAAGCTGGCATCTTGTGTTGTTTGTGTCAGGACAGACGTACGTGGTAGGCAGAGCAGCGACTCTTTTCCAACACTAACCCTGCCACGTGTTCTCACTGTTCTTGTTCAGTACTCCTCCGAGGAAGCGACAAAGCAGCCATCTGTTCACCACAAATACACAGTGAGATGTGAGGAGAAAAATTCAGAATGCTTTCTTAATGGTGAATAACTTGTAGACAGACTGGGCAACATTACAGAATTTAACCTTCCTGGATTGAGTCAGGGTAAGTGTTACTGTTTTAGTGTTGGAGCAGGGCCTGTACTCTCAAACTTCTTAATAATTCTGTAATCAGCAGCAGGCTTGAGAGTAAATCTGAACACACAACGTACATTCCATCATCCATTGGATGCAGAGAGAATTGGAATTTTGTTTTATGCAGAAAATATAGAAATTCAACAAAGGAAAAGTCACCAGCAATCATTCACAGAGCTAGGTATGCCACCACAGTGATAAATATCACTGTCCAGTGATAGATATCCCTCTGTGTACTATGTCCAGTGATCGCGGTCACTGTGTGTACTGTGTCCAGCGATAGAGATCACTGTGTGTACTGTGTCCAGTGATCACGGTCACTGTGTGTACTGTGTCCAGCGATAGAGATCACTGTGTGTACTGTGTCCAGTGATCGCGGTCACTGTGTGTACTGTGTCCAGCGATAGAGGTCACTGCGTGTGCTGTGTCCAGCGATAGCGATCACTGCGTGTACTGTGTCCAGCGATAGAGGTCACTGCGTGTACTACGTCCAGCGATAGAGATCACTGCGTGTACTATGTCCAGCGATAGAGATCACTGCGTGTACTACGTCCAGCGATAGCGGTCACTGCGCGTACTGTGTCCAGCGATAGAGGTCACTGCGCTACGTCCAGCGATAGAGATCACTGCGTGTCCTACGTCCAGGGATAGCGGTCACTGCGTGTACTGTGTCCAGCGATAGCGGTCACTGTGTGTACTGTGTCCAGTGATAGAGATTCCTGTGTGTACTGTGTCCAGTGATAGAGATTCCTGTGTGTACTGTGTCCAGTGATAGATAGCACTGTGTGTACTGTGTCCAGTGATAGATTTCACTGTGTGTACTGTGTCCAGTGATAGATATCCCTGTATGTACTGTGTCCAGTGATAGATATCCCTGTGTGTACTGTGTCCAGTAATAGATATTCCTGTGTGTACTGTGTCTAGTGATAGATTTCACTGTGTGTATCGTGTCCAGTGATAACAGGCACTGTGTGTACCGTGTCAAGTGATAGAAGTCACTGTGTGTGTTGTGTCCAGTGATAGGTATCCCTGTGTGTACTGTGTCCAGTGATAACAGGCACTGTGTGTACTGTATCCAGTGATAGAAGTCACTGTGTGTGTTGTGTCCAGTGATAGAGATCACTGTGTATCACTGTCCAGTGATAGAAGTCACTGTGTGTACTGTGCCCAATGATAGCGGTCTCTGTGTGTACTGTGTCCAGTGATAGAGAACACTGTGTATATTGTGTCCAGTGATAAATATCACTGTATGTACTGTGCCGAGTGATAGATATCACTGTGTGTACTGAGTACCGTGATAGATCACTGTGTGCACGGGGACAGTGGTGCACATCACTGCATATCAGGAGAGTGATACACCTCACCGTGTGCACGGGGACAGCGATGCACGTCACCGTGTGCACGGGGACTGTGGTGCACGTCACCGTGTGCACAGGGACAGTGGCGCACGTCACTGCTTATCAGGAGAGCGATACACCTCACTGCGTGCACGGGGACAGCGATGCACGTCACTGTGTGCACGGGGACAGTGATACACTTCTCTCTGTGTAACTGTGCTTTTGGGTACACACATCTCTACGTAGCTACAGTGCCAGTTTCTACACTGTCCAGAGTTGACTTTGTCCATAAGATTGAAATAACTTCTGGTAACACCTCCAGAATGTTGTCATGAAAAGTGTTGTTGATAGTCTTTCACTGCCTTGTTACAATGCTGGAGGATTGATGAGCCATGTTGAATGCTCATTTCAACTTTGGCAATGAATTCCACAGATTCATCACCCAACAGCTAAAACAATTCCTCCTCATTTCTCTTCTAAATGAGAGATTATGATTATGAGTCCTCATAATCTAATCTAATCTAAATACATGTCCTTTTATGTTGAGTTGTGCCCTCTGGTCCTAGTCTCCCCCACTGTAGGAAACATCACATCCATTCTATGGCTTTTCAGTATTCAATAGGTTTCAATAAGATGCTCCCTCATGTTTCTAAACTCCTGCGGGTAGAGACCTAGAGCCATTTAATCCTACTTGTATGTTAACCCTTTCTTTCCCAGAATAATTCCTGTGTGTACTGTGTCCAGTGATAGATTTCACTGTGTGTACTGTGTCCAGTAATAGATATCCCTGTGTGTACTGTGTCCAGTAATAGATTTCACTGTGTGTATCGTGTCCAGTGTTAACAGGCACTGTGTGAACCGTGTCCAGTGATAGAAGTCACTGTGTGTGTTGTGTCCAGTGATAGGTATCCCTGTGTGTACTGTGCCAGTCCAATGTCAGCACATCCTGTGACTGCTCACAGTATTCCAAGTGCGGTCTGACCAATGCCTTATAAAGCACCATTATTACAATTTTGCTTTTGTACTCTTGTCCTCGTAAAATGAATGTTAATTAAGCAGCAATGGACTTGTAAATAGATAGATACTTTATTGATTCAAAGGAAATCACGGTGTCACAGTAGCATTACAAATGCATATATATATATATATATATTATATATATACAAATATACAAAAATTAGAAGAGAAGTAAGAAAGAATAGAAAGTAAGTAAGTTATCTCAAACAGTCTAACAGGAGGGGACCATCGCTTCCCCAGCTATAGGTGGACTCATTTAGAGCCTAATGGCCGAGGGTAGGAATGACCTCATATAGCGCTCTTTGGAGCAGCGCAGTTGTCTTAGTCTATTACTGAAAGTGCTCCTCTGTTCAGCCAAGATGGCATGCAGAGGGTGAGAAACATTGTCAAAGTTGCACCTGAATAAGAGATTTGTGCCTGTCTCAATGTAATTTACTGACAACCCTGGTGCACACCAGATCAGTAGCCCATTATTGCATCCAGTGTGATTTTTAACCCGAGTACTGCAACTTTGGATTCACCAGCGAGTTTGTAGTTCCAGTGAACCACAGAGAATGTACAGCCACAGAAAAGGAAAATGTGTTCATATCGCAGGCAGTAAATAAGGGGATATAACTGGGCTTGTCACTGTGTCACGTGTTGAGGATTGTTCACTTGCTTGTTACCAGAATCTATGATAGCTAAGAGAAGGTCACAGAAATGTGCAATCATGTCGAGTAGCCCTGGATGTAGTACGTGGTTGTAATGTGTCTCATTAGGCACTGTGATATCTAGCAGAGAAACACTCATGATTAAAGCCAAACACGGAACTCTGGTCTGTATGTGGTATCTTTGTCGTTACAAGGAGATCAGACTACTGTTACACAAAACTGGAATAGGCCCAAATTGCTTCTTAAACATTGCTGTTGTACAGTATCTGCTTCTGTTATCTTTCTGACAGTGTGTTCCAGCCACCTATCACTCCTGTTAAAATAACGCCTCGCACATCTCCTTTAAATGTTTCTCCTCTCCCATTAAGCCTATGCATTGAAGTATTTGACATTTACACCCTCCAGAAAAAAGGACTGACTATCTGCCTTATCTATGCCTCTCATAATTACATATCAGACTTCAATGTTCCAAAAAAAAACAATCCAAGCTTGTCCAGCTTCTCCTAATACACCTTCTTTAGCACAAGAAACATGCTGATGAACTTCTTCTACACTGCTCCAGTGCCTCGACATTCTCCTTCAGTGTAGTGACCGCAAGTGTAGTGACAGAAATTCAGATATGACCTTATATGGCGATATATACTCAATGACCAACCAATGAAGGCATGCTTTACACTCCGACCGCCTTTCAGGGACCCATAAATTTGCACCCCAAGAACCCTCTATATTTTGATGCTCCTAAGGATCCTGCTGTTCTCTTTCCTCTGACCTCCCAAAATACATCCCTTCTCATTTGTACGAATTAAATTCCATCTCCCATTTCTTTACCAAAATCTCCAACTGATCTGTCTCCTGCTATCCACAACTTGACAGTCTTCCTCACTAACCATAACTTTCACCACCACATGTATTAGATAGTTTAAAGATTTAAGTAAATTTATTATCAAAGAGATTCATTTTCTTGCAGGTATTTTACAGAGAAGTAAAGAAATACAATAGAAAAATTACCCAAAAACAAAGACTTAACAAACAACTGGTGTGCAAAATGTGACAAAGTTGTACAAACAAAAAAAATACTGAGAACATGAGTTGTAAAGAGTCCTTGAAAGTGAGTCTGTAGGTCACAGAAGCAGTGAAATTATCCATGCTGGTTCAGGTGTATAATGGTTATTGGGCAATAACTGTTCCTGAACCTGGTGGTGTGGGACCTAAGGGTTCTATACTTTCTGCCTGATGGTAGTGTTGAGAAGAGAGCACGGCCTGGATGGTGGGTCCTCGATAATGGATGCTGCTTTCTTGTGGCAGCGCTTCATGCTTTGCCTGGGATGCACTGGATAGTAACCACCACTTTCTGTAGACTTTTCCATTCTTGGGCATTGGTGTTTCCATACCAGGCCATGATGCAACCAGTTAGAAAACTCCACTGTGCATCTAATACAATGCCAAAGAATTTAAAGTTACTTATCCACTCCTCCTCCGATCCGTTAAGGAGGGCTGGCTCATGGATCTCCCGCTTCTTCCTCCCGTCTTTGATAATCAGCACTTTACTTTTGCTGATGGGAATGAGGGGTTGTGGCAACACTCAACCAGATTTTTAATCTCTCTCCTACATGCCGATTCACAACACTTTCGATTCAGTAAATTACTGTGGTGTCGTCATCAGA
Organism: Mobula birostris; assembly: GCF_030028105.1. NCBI lineage: Eukaryota > Metazoa > Chordata > Chondrichthyes > Myliobatiformes > Myliobatidae > Mobula > Mobula birostris. Next base: position 2,318,969 of record NC_092387.1, read on the forward strand.
CTTAAGTATAGCATTGGAGGTCTGCTGAGCCCCACAGTCATAAGTATAAAGTGAGTAGAGCAGGGGCTAAGCACACGGCCTTGTGGTGCACCTGTGCCAATGGAGATTAGAGTCATAAAGAAGTGCAGCACAGAAACAGGCTCTTCAGCCCATTTAGTCTGTGCCAAACCATGTAAACTGCTAGTCCCATCAACCTGCACCTGAACTTTAGCTGTCCATAACCCTGCCATCCATGTACCTGTCCAAACTTCTTTTAAATGTTGAAATTAAGTTTGCATGCTCCACTTATGTTGGCAGCTCATTCCACACTCTCATGACTCTCTGAGTGAAGAAGTTTTCCCTCACGCTCCCCTTAAACTTTTTACCTTTCACCCTTAACCCATGATTTCTGGTTGAAGTCCCACCCAACCTCAGTGGAAAAATGCAAACATGAGGAAATCTGCAGATGCTGGAATTTCGAGCAACAGACATAAAAGTTGCTGATGAACACAGCAGGCCAGGCAGCATCTCTAGGAAGAGGTACAGTCGACGTTTCGGGCCGAGAGCCTTCGTCAGGACTAACTGAAAGAAGCATTCTGCGTTCCAAGGAATAAAGCCCTAACCTATTCAATCTTTCCTTATAATTCAGGTCCTCCAGTCCCAGTAACATCCTTGTAAATTTTCTCTGTACTCTTTCAACCTTATTTATCTTTCCCGTAGGTGGGTGACCAAAACTGCACACAACACTCCAAATCAACAACTTCAACGTGACATTCCATCTCCTATACTCAATTCATCTGCCATTTCTTCACTATACCTGCCAAAGGAGACAGCGATCTATATCCCACTGTCTGGATTTTCTTGCTACTACCATCAGGCAGAAGGTACAAGAGCTGTAAGTCCCATACCACCACATTCAGGAACAGTTATTACCCAATAACTGTTCAGTAGAAAGCTGAAAAACAGGAGCTTAGGATAGTATTCTCTGGGTTGCTGCTTGTGCCATGTATCAGTGAGGGTAAAAATAGAATGATTGGTGCAGGGGGCAGGGTTTCAGATTTCTGGATCATTGGGATCTCTTCTGGGGACTTGTACCAAAAGGATCTGAACCCAAGGGAAGTCAATAACTTGATGGGCAGGTTTGATAGAGCTGTTAGGGGCGGGTTTAAACTAATTTGGCAGGGGGATGGGAAACTGAGTGATAGGGCTGAGGATAGGACAGTTGGTATACAAGCAGAGGCAGTGTGTAGTGAGATTGTCAGACAAATAATAGGGCTAAATTGCAGTCAGTGGGATGAGTTGAAGTGTAATGGGGGCAAAATCAAAAATGGTGATGAATACAGACACGGGCGTGTTGCATTTAAGACCATAAGACACAGGAGCAGAATCAGGCCAACTGGCCAATCGAATCTGCTCTGCCATTCAATCATAGCTGATCCTTTTTTTTTTCTCCTCCTCAACCCCTGTTCCCGTCCTCCTTCCTGTAATGTTTGATGCTATGTCAATCAAAAAACTATCAATCTGCCTTAAATACACCCAATGACCTGACCTCCACAGCTGCCTGTGGCAACAAATTCCACAAATTCACCACCCTTTGGCTAAATAAATCTCTGTTTTGAAAGGGCGCCCCTCTATCCTGAGGCTGTGCCCTCCTGTCCTCAACTCTCCCACCATGGGAAACATCCTTTCCACTTTGAATTTTGCAGTTGAATGTATGCAGTATATGGAATAAGGTCAATGATCTTTAGTGCATTTAGAGATTGGCAGGTATGATGTTTTGGGCATCACTGAGTTGTGGCTGAAAGAAGATCATAGTTGGGAGCTTAACATTCAAGGATGCACATTATATTGAAGGTCAGGCAGATAAGCAGAAGGATTGGGGTGGCTCTATTTGTCAAAAAAAATGCAATCAAATCCCTAGAAAGAAGTGACAGGATCAGAAGATGTCGAATGCTTGTGGATAGAGTTAAGAAACTGTAAGGGGAAAAAGACCCCTCTGGGAGTTTTATACTAAGACCCCGCTAGGAGTTTTATACTAGCCTCTGAGCTAGTGGGCTACAAATTACAATGGGAGATAGAAAATGCATGTCAATGGGGCAATGTTACGATAGTCATGGGGGATGTTGATATGTGGGCAGATTTGGAAAATTGGTGCTGGATCCCAAGAGGGGATTTTTAGAATACCTGCAAGATGGCCTTTTAGAGCAGCTTGTGGTAAGGAAAATGGTAATTCTGGATTGGGTAACACACGCAAAATGCTGGAGGAACTCAGCAGGCCAGGCAGTGGCGGAAAAGAGTACAGTTGACAGTTCATTTCGGTACAGTCGACCCATAGAAGCTGCCTGGCCTACTGAGTTCCTCTAGCATTTTGTGTGTAGAAACATAGAAAACCTACAGCACAATACAGGTCCTTTGGCCCACAATGCTGTGCTGAATGTGTACTTACTTTAGAAATTACCTAGGGTTACCCATAGCCCTCTATTTTTCTAAGCTCCATGTAGCTGTCCAGGAGTCTCTTAAAAGACCCTATCACTCCACCACCGTTGTCGGCAGCCCATTCCGAGCACCCTCCACTCTCTGCGTAAAACAACTTACTCCTGACTTCTCCAAGCACCTTAAAACTGTGCCCTCTCATGTCAGCCATCTCAGCCCTGGGAAAAAAGCCTTTGATTATCCACAGGATCAATGCCTCTCATCACGTTATACACCTCCATCAGGTCACCTCTCATCCTCCGTCGCTCCAAGGAGAAAAGGCCAAGTTCACTCAACCTATTCTCATAAGGCATGCTCTCCAATACAGGCAACATCCTTGTAAATCTCCTCTGCGCCCTTCCCACAGTTTCCACATCCTTCCTGTAGTGAGGTGACCAGAACTGAGCACAGTACTCCAAGTGGGGTCTGACCAGGGTGCTATATAGCTGTAACATTACCTCTTGGCTCTTAAACTCAATCCCATGGTTGATGAAGGCCAATGCGTCGTATGCCTTCTTAACCACAGAGTCAACCTGCGCAGCTGCTTTGAGCGTCCTATGGACTCAGACCCCAAGATCCCTCTGATCCTCCACACTGCCGAGAGTCTTGCCATTAATACTATATTCTGCCATCGTATTTGACCTACCAAAATGAACCACCTCACATCTATCTGGGTTGAACACCATCTGCCATTTCTCAGCCCAGTTTTGCATCCTATCGATGTCCCGCTGTAACCTCTGACAGCCCTCCACAGTATCCACAACAGCCCCAACCTTTATGTCATGAGCAAATTTACTAACCCATCCCTCCACATCCTCATTCAGGTCATTTATAAAAATCACAAGGAGAAGGGGTTCCAGAACAGATCCCTGAGGAACACCACTGGTCACCGACCTCCATGCAGAATATGACCCATCTACAACCACTCTTTGCCTTCTGTGGGCAAGCCAATTCTGGATCCACAAAGCAAAGTCCCCTTGGATCCCATGCCTCCTTACTTTCTCAATAAGCCTTGCATGGGGTACCTTATTAAATGCCTTGCTGAAATCCATATACACTACATCTAATGCTCTACCTTCATCAATGTGTTCAGTCACATCCTCAAAAAGTTCAATCATGCTCGTAAGGCATGACCTGCCTTTGACAAAGCCATGCTGACTATTCCTAATCATATTATGTCTCTCCAAATGTCCATAAATCCTGCCTGTCAGGATCTTCTCCATCAATTTACCAAACACTGAAGTAAGACTCACTGGTCTATAATTTCCTGGATTATCTCTACTCCCTTTCTTGCATAAGGGAACAACATCCGCAGTCCTCCGGAACCTCTCCCATCCCCATTGATGATGCAAAGATCATTGCCAGAGGCTCAGCAATCTCCTCCCTCACCTGAGGTGTATCTCGTCCGGACCTGGTGACTTATCCGATTTGATATTTTCCAAAAGCTCCAGCACATCCTCTTTCTTAATGTCTATATGCTCAAGCTTTTCAGTCTGCTGTAAGTCATCCCTGCAATTGCCAAGGTCCTTTCCTGCAGTGAATACTGAAGCAAAGTATTCATTAAGTACCTCTGCTATCTCCTCTGGTTCCATACACACTTTTCCACTGTCACACTTGATTGGTCCTATTCTCTCACGTCTTATCCTCCTGCTCTTCACATAATTGTAGAATGCCTTGGGGTTTTCCTTAATTCTGCTCACCAAGGCCTTCTCATGGCCTGTTCTGGCTCACCTAATTTTATTCTTAAGCTCCTTCCTGCTAGCCTTATAATCTTCTCGATCTCTATCATTACCTAGTTTTTTTAACCTTTCATAAGCTTTTCTTTTCTTCTTGACTAGATTTACAACAGCCTTTGTATACCATGGTTCCTGTACTCTATCATCCTTTCCCTGTCTCATTGGAACGTACCTGTGCGAAATTCCACGCAAATATCCCCTGAACATTTGCCACATTTCTTTCATACATTTCCCTGAGAACATCCGTTCCCAATTTATGCTTCCAAGTTCCTGCCTGATAATGTCATATTTCCCCTTACTTCAATTAAATGCTTTCCTAACTTGTCTGTACCTATCCCTCTCCAATGCTATGGTAAAGGAGACAGAATTGTGATCACCATCTCCAATATGCTCTCCCACTGAGAGACCTGACACCTGACTAGGTTCTTTCCCAATACCAGATACAGCCTCTCCTCTTGTAGGCTTACCTACATATGGTGTCAGGAAACCTTCCTGAAAACACCTAACAAACTCCACCCCTTCTAAACTCCTTGCTCTAGGGAGATGCCAGTCAATATTTGGGAAATTAAAATCTCCCACCATGACAAGCCTGTTGTTATTGCATCTTTCCAGAATCTGTCTCCCTAGTTGCTCCTCGATGACCCTGTTACAATTGGGTGGTCCATAAAAAAAACAACCAGTAGAGTTATTGACCCCTTGCTGTTCCTAACTTCCACCCACAGAGACTCTGTAGCCAATCTCTCCATGACTTTCTCCTTTTTTGCAGCCGTGACACTATCTCTGATCAGCAGTGCCATGCCCCCACCGCTTTTGCCTCCCTCCCTGTCTTTTCTGACATTTCATCTGCCATTTCTTTGTCCCCCATTGCTACCTCACCAGCATGTTTTCCAGTGGTCCAATATCAACTCTCACCTCCCTTTTACTCTTTATATAACTGAAAAAAACTTTTGGTATCCTGCTCTATATTTTTGGCTAGTCTGCCTTCATATTTCATCATTTCCTTTCTTATAGCCTTTTTTTAGTTGCTTTTTGTTGGATTTTAAAAGCTTCCCAATCATCCAACTTCCCACTCAGTTTTGCTACCTTATATGTCCTTTCCTTGGCTTTTATGCAGTCCTTAACTTCCCTTGTCAGCCACAGTTGCCACAGTTGAACAACTTCTGTGGGACATATCTATCCTGCACCTTGTGAACTATTCCCAGAAACTTCAGCCAGATCGGCTCTACTGTCATCCCTGCCAATATCCTCCTCCAATCCACCTGGGCAAGCTCCTCTCTCATGCCTCTGTAATTCCCTTTATACCATTGTGATACTGATACATCTGACTAATGCTTCTCCCTCTCAAATTGCAGTGTGAATTCAATCATATTATGATCACTGCCTTCTAAGGGTTCCTTTACATCTGATAAGATCTGGGTAATTACACAACACCCAATCTAAGATAACCTTTCCCTGAATAGGCTCAAGCACAAGCTGCTCTAAAAAGCTATCTCATAGGCATTCAACTTGCGATCCGACACCAACCTAATTTTCCCAATTCCCCTGCATATTGAAGTCCCCCATTACCATTGTGTCATTACCCTTATTACATGCCTTTTCCAGCTCCCTTTGCAATCTCAACCCCACATCTCACATCCTGGCTACTATTTGGAGACCTATATATGATTGCTATAATGGTTTTTCTACCCTTGCATTTTTTTTAACTCCACTTACAAAGATTCAACATTCTCTGATCCTATGTCACCTCTTTCTAAAGATGTAATTCCATCTCTTACCAACAGAGGCGCACCACAACCTATGCCTTCCTGCCTGTCCTTTCAATACAAAGTATATCCTTTCAGTCCCCCCCACCCCCCCCACAGTCCAAAGACATACAACTTGTAGGATAATTGTTCATTATAAATTGTCCTATGATTAGGCTGGGGTTAAATAGATGGGTTGCTGGGCAGTGCCGCTTGTTGGGCCGGAAGGACCTGTTCTGTGCTGTGTCTCCAAATAAATAAATGATGTGGAATGTGCAGTACAGATTTATCCCAACGAAGTTTTCTCAAAAGTGAGGATGAGGCAACTGTGGCTGACAAAGGGAGTCAAAGACACCATAAAAGCAAAAGAGCGGGCACAATAGAGCAAACATTAATAGGAAGTTAGAGAATTGGGAAACTTTTAAAAACCATCTGGTCAACTAGAAAAGCCATGGGGGAGGGGGGAGAGATAAAATATGGAGGTAAGCTAGCCAATAATATCAAAGAGGATACCAAAATGTATTTTCAGATAAAAAGTAAGAGAGGTGAGAGTAGATATTGGACTGCTAGAAAATGTCGCTAGAGAGATCATAATGGGGGACAAGGAAATAGGGGACAAAGTGAATAAGTATTTTCCATCAGTTTTCACTGCAGAGGACACTAGCACTATGCCAGAAGTCCAACAGTGTTAGGAGGCAGAAGTGAATGCAGTTACTGTTACTGAGGAGATGGTGCTGGGGAAACTGAAAGGTCTGAAGGTAGATAAGTCACCTGGACCAGGTGGACGACAACCCAGGATTCTGAAAGAGGTAGCTCAAGAGATTGTGGAGTTTTTAGTAATGATCTTTCAAGAATCACTAGATTCTGGCATGGTCCCAGCAGCCTGGAATATTGCAAACGTCACTCCACTCTTTAAGAAAGGAGGGAAGCAGAAGAAAGGAAACTATAGACCAGTTAGTCAGACTTAAGTGTTTGGGAAGATGTTGGATTCGATTATTAAGGATGAAGTTTCGGGGTACTTGGAGGCACATGACAAAATAGGCTGCAATCAGCATAGTTTCCTTGATGGGAAATCTTGCCTGACAGATCTGTTGGAACTCTTTGAAGAAATAACAAGCAGGATAGAGAAAGGAGAGTCACTGGAGGTTCCTTACTTGGATTTTTAAAAAGGTGTCAGACATGAGGCTGCTTAACAAGCTACTAGCCCATGGTACTACAGGAAAGATACTAGCATAGATAAGCCAGTGGCTGACTGGCAGGCAGCAAAGACTGAATAACGGGAACCTTTTCTGGTTGGCTGCTGTTGTCTAGTGGTGTCTAACACCACAGGGGTTGGTGTTAGGACTGCTTTTCTCACGTTATATGTCAATGATTTGGATGACAGAATTAATGGCTTCGTGGCCAAGTTTGCAGATGATACAAAGACAAGTGGAGCAGCAGGTAGCATTGACGAAGCAGAGGCTCTGCCAAAGGATTTGGGATTAGGAGAATAGGCAAAGAAATGGCAGATGGAATGCAGTGTAGAGAAGCGTATGATCATGCACTTTGGTAGAAGGAATAAAAGCATAGACTATTTTCTAAAAGGGCAGAAAATTCAAAAATCCAAGGTGCAAAGGGTCCTCGGTGTCCTCGTGTAGTATTCCCTAAAGGTTAACTTGCAGGTTGAGTCACTGGTGAGGAAGGTAAGTGCAGTTCATTCTGAGAGGACTAGAACACAAAAGCAAGGATGTAATGCTGAGGCTTTCTGAATATTTCTAAGACTGCATGGAGTATTGTGAGCAGTTTTAGGCTCCTTATCTAAGAAAACATGCGTTGATATTGGAGAAGATTTACAAGAATGATCTCAGAAATGAAAGAGTTAAAATAACTGGAACATCTGATGACTTTAGGCCTGTTCTCACTAGAGTTTAGAAGAATGAGGGGGTGGGGGGGGGAATCGCATTGAAACCTCTCGAATATTGAAGTTCTTAGGTAGAGTGGATATGGAGAGGATGTTTCCTATGGTGGGGGAAGTCGAAACCAGAGGGCATAGTCTCATTATAGAGGTATCTCCATTTAGAACCGAGATAATGAGAAATGCGGGTGCTGAATCTGTGAAATTCACTTGGCTTTTGGAGGCCAATTCATTGGGTATATTTCACAAGGAAGGTGATAGGTTCTTGGTTAGTCAGTGCGTCAAAGGTTATGGCAAGAAGGCAGGAGAATGGGGTGAAAGGGTTAATGAATCAGCCATAATGGAATGGTGGAGAAGACTCGATGGGCCAAATGGTCTAATTCTGCTCCTATGTTTGTGGTCTTATGGCCTCCATTGACCATCGCCTCTGTCTTCTGTGGCTAAGCCAATTCTGAATCTGTACAGTCAAGTCACTGTGGATCCCAGACATCTTAACCACCTGGATGAACCTTCCACGAGGACTTTGTTCAATGGCTTACTAAGATCATTGATAACTTTGTCACCTTCTCAGAAAACTCAATCAAGTGTGTAAGACGTGACTGCCTGCACAAAGCAATGTTGATTGCCCCTAATAGTCCATGCTTTTCCAGATCTTCACAAATTCTATCCTTGGGAATCCTCACCAGCAAATTCCCTAGCACTGATGTGAGACTTATTGGTCTGTAGTTTCCAGGATTATTCCTATTTCCCCTCTGTCTGCACAGGAGCGCGAGCCAAAGTTCAACCAATTATAAGAGCTGTTCTTCCGACCTGCTAAGTCAAAGGCCTCCCTGGACCTCTGGCTTTGTTTGGCTGCTGATAGCTGTGTCCTGGTCTGTGAGCTCTGTTTCTAGACTTGCTTAGCTTTGCACTCCCCCTCCCAATCTCCACTCCACCTGTGCTGGCCACCACACCAGCTGCTGTCTTTTCCATACACCCAGTTCTGTGCGCGACGTTGTCCACCTGCTCTGTGTAATGAGGCTGATTTCTGTGGTAGAGAGAAAATCATGGATGTGGGCAGTATGAAATTTAATCAAAGATGGTCACAGTACTCAGCTGACTGCAGTTGATGATTGGACTACCTGCTCTGTCCATCAGTCATCGAGTGTTACAATGAAACTCAAGTGGAGGCTGGTGATGAGATCCTCACAGCTGCTCATCATGAGAGCGAGGGCCATAAATTATTTATCAGGCTTCTATTTGGGCCTGCCTGCAGTTTGGTGCTGAATCTATATTTTAGCCTCAGATTGGGGGTGGGGAGACTTGATGCGCGTGTGTGTGTGTGTGTGACTGTGTATGCGTTTGAATTGACTATATTTCTTACATCCTTCACATATAGGAAGAGTAAAAATCTTTACGTTATGTCTCCTTCTAAATGTGCAATCATAGTAATTTATAATAAATAGAACAGTCAATGTAACACTCAAATCAGTGTAAGTTCACCAGTCTGGTGGCCTGTTGGAAGAAGCTGTCCTGGAGCCTGCTGGTCCTGGCTTTTATGCTGTGGTACCATTTCCTGGATGGTAGCAGCTGGAATAGATTGTGGTTGGGGTGACTCAGGTCCCCGGTGATCCTACACCTGTCTTTGTAAATGTTCTGAATCATGGAAAGTTCACTACAGATGTGCTGGACTGTCCGCACCACTCTCTGCAGAGTCCTGCAATTAAGGGAGGTACAGTTCCCACACCAGGCAGTGATGCAGCCAGTCAGGATGCTCTCAATTGTTCCCCTGTAGAAAGTTCTTAGGATTTGGGAGCCCACACCAAAATTCCTCAACCATCTGAGGTGAAAGAGACACTGTTGTGCCTTTATCATCACACAGCTGGTGTGTACAGACCACACGAGGTCCTCGGTGATGCGGATGCTGAGGAACTTAAAGCTGTTTACCCTCTCAACCCCAGATCCATTGATGTCAATAGGGGTTAGCCCGTCTCCATTCCTCCTGTAATCCACAACCAGCTCCTTTGTTTTTGTGACATTGAGGGAGAGGTTGTTTTCTTGATACCACTGCGTCAGAGAGATGACTTCGTCCCTGTAGGCCACCTCGTTATTGTTTGTGTGTATGTATGTGAATGTGTATGTTGATAAGGCTGCTATATCTCCTGGTGAGCTGAGACACAACAGTGAGGCTACAGTGAAGTGTCCAACCCTTACTCTGACCACAGTTAGAGAGCATCCACAGTGTGGAGATTAAACTCAAGCTGGAAATGGTGGTGCTGTGTTCCTCAGTACAGTTTCATGCTGTGCCTTGGCTCAGGAGTCTATGATAGACAGATCAAAGCCATGGTTGTTTCCATAGCGACCAGCCAGCTGGTGTAGTCATTATTTAAGGCTGCAAGTATTGTACAGAATTTTCGCCTCAGCCCTCATCAAAGAATGTTCCCTTTCACCCAACTTTAAATATATGTAGGTTAATCCAGTGGGCTGAAGGAATTGCACTGTCCATGGTGCGGTGTGTCACACTGGAAAACACTGGGGGACACGAGGGTGCTGGAGGGGTACTGGTGGACATTGGGGAACGTGAGGCGCACTGGGAACTAAGGGGGAATGCTGGTTGGGGGGCCAGTGGGAATGCTGGGGAAACACTGAGGGAATGCTAGGGGAACACGGGAATACTTGGGAGGGGGTGCTGGGAATACTGAAGTAATGCAGGGGCACTAGGAACACTGGGGGAATGCTGGGGAACACTGGGAATATGGTGGGGTGCTGGGGAAACCGGGGACAATGGGGGGGTGCTGGGGAATGCTGGGGGGGAGGACACTGGGGCAATGGTGGGGGACACTAGTGGGAATGCAGGAAGGGGTACTGGGAACACTAAAGCAATGGTGGGGGACACTGGGACCAATGGGGGATGCTGAGAATTACTGGAGCACACTAGGAACGCTGGTGAATACTGAGGGACACTGGGGGAATGCTGTGGGGGCCTGCGAACACTGGGGGATGCTGGGAGATGTGGGGGGGCTGCGAACACTGGGAGATGCTGGACAGGGGCACTGGGAACACTGGGAGATGTGGGGGGGCTGCAATAACTGGGGGATGCTGGGAGATGGGGGGGCTGTGAACACGGGGGATGGGTTGGGAACACTGGGGGATTCTGGAAGGGGGCACAGGGGACGCTGGGGGATGCTGAGGGAGGGACGATCAGGAAGCTTCTCTAGAGTCTCTGCACCATGATAACATGACACCTTGTGGAGAGGATGTTGATGGGTGGGAGGCAGGGGTTCAAAGGGTTGGGGGGCTTGGTGGAGAAGAGAATCAGTAGGTGGGGACAGATCAGCTGGTGTGGATGGGGAGGGAGTTAATGGGTGTGGGAGGGCTTCAGCAGGTGGGCAATTTTGGCAGCTGTGGGGAGATCATTGGGTTGGGAAGGTGTAAGTGTGTTGGGAGGGGGTCCGAGTGTTGGACACGGGGTGTCAGGCTGCAGTGCAGTATATTCTGTGCTATGGGACCTGGATTGTGGTTAAAGTTTCCTGGCCCCATTGCCAGGAGAGTGTGTCTGCAGCATAATGAGCAACCTTGCTGCGGTGAGGGTCTTTGTGAAACGTGCCTGTCCCTGGGCCTCTGGCTGTGTATGGAGATTGCTCTGGGCACCTGGACTCTGCTTTGCTACTAGGAAGAGCTTCCCTGCATGTTCTGGTAAATGCAGCGCTTGTGTCCCTCTGTTAAAGGCTGCCATGTTTTATCTGTGACAGGTTGCCTCTCAGAAGCAGGCCTGGAATGTGAGGATCCACTAACTGCTGGTGGCTGGTGAATGCACAATGGCAAGCGGCTGCGTGGAGCCGGGCTCCAATGTCTGCTCTGACCCTCTGTGTCGGCCGCACGAGTTGAAGCACCTGACGGCCGAGGAATGGCAGCAGGATGGCAAGGGGGCCTGTCCCAATGCCATGGATGCAGATCTCCTAGGCGATGGTGACGGTGACTCAAGCTCCGAATATGTGAACAACATGCCAGAGGAGGAGGACTATGAGGAGGGAGTGCCGGAGGAGGAGGGGGTGACCTATTACATCAGGTACTGTCCAGAGGAGGACAGTTACCTGGATGACATTGGATGCACAGAAGAGAGCTGCGAGTCTCACACTATCGTGGATGAGCACGAAGACAGCCCACCAACTGTGGAGTCTTGCACAGAATCTGATGTCTGCCAAGCTGTGACGGAGGGGCCTGAAGAACGTGTTGGTGTGCAAAGACGAGAGGACCCTGCAGAAACCCGACCAGAAGCAAGCAGCGAAGGAACCCCGTGGCGTTACTGCCCGTCACAGTCCAGCATTCAGTCCCAGTACCACCACAAATCAGAAGCAGAGCCAGAGGACGTGGAGGAGGACATCGACCAGATTGTAGCTGAAATTAAAATGAGCATGAGTACAAGCAGTTTAACCAGTGGCAGCGAGCAGAGCCCAGGGGAGAGGGCTCCCACTAGTAAGTCAGACACAGACATTCGCAGCTCACATGTGAAGGAAGAGGGGTGGCCACGTCTGTGCCTGACCTCACCCTCTGAGGGGAACGATGAGGAGGCTCCCTTCAGTGGGAAACCTGAAGCGAGGGCCTCAGATCCATGGAAACAGCGAAGCTCTGGACAGGTAGGAATTGGCCCCTCAATATCTCTGCTCGTCTGCCCCCCTCCACTCCTGAACCAACTTGTGCTGTGATGTCTTTGCTTTTCACCTGACCTTTTTTGGTCGGTTTTTAGCTTCAGTTGTGGAGGGACTGATCCAATACTTGGATCTACAGCTGGCTACCAGAGTAAGTGGCATTGGAACAGGAGTGGGAATAGAAGCAGGGAGCAGTGGATGTAGCATTGGCCTTCCCTATTCCATTGGTCAGTGGGACAATAGAGGTGGTGTACATTTAGGAAGAGATTAAACTGGGAGTCATCAACACTGACTGCTGATGGTTTGCAGATGCAACAGACTATCAGTAAGACAAATGGAATGTTGTCCTTCATGGTTAGAGGGATTGTATTTAAGAGCAGTGTGGTTTTGCTTCAACTGTAAGGGTACTGGTGAACCACACCTGGAGTATTGCATGCAGTTCTGGTTGTCTTCATTGAGGAAAGATATACTGATGTAGAGGAGGTTCACCAGATTGATTCTGGAGATCAGGGGTTTCTCCTATGAGGTGAGATTGTCACCTTCGACTATACTCACTGGAATTCAGAATAATGAGAGGATATTTTATAGAGACATGAAATTAAGAAAGGGGTAGACGAGCACCCAGGTTGGTGTGGTCTCTCATTGATTCTGTGGATTTATTGAATAGGACCCAAAGGGCTATGGGTAACCCAGGTAATTTCTAAAGTAAGTACATGTTCGGCACAGCATTGTGGGCCGAAGGGCCTGTATTCTGCTGTAGGTTTTCTATGTCTATGTTTTCTATGAAATCAATCTCTACATTGTATATATGTACTTCGATAATAAATTTACTTTGCACTTTGATAAGATAGAGGCAAGAAAGTTCTTCCTACTAGTAAGTAAGAGTCGAACTAGGGAATGTAGCCTTAAGGTTCAGGGTGACTAGATTTAGGATACAGATGAGGAGAGGCTGCTTTTCCCAGAGAGTAGTCAGTTTGTGGAGTTCTCTCCCCTGGGAAGCAGTAGAGACTGTCTCAGTAAATATATTTAAAACACATCAAAGTTGCTGGTGAACGCAGCAGGCCAGGCAGCATCTGTAGGAAGAGGTACAGTCGACGTTTTAGGCCGAGACCCTTCGTCAGGACTAACTGAAGGAAGAGTGAGTAAGGGATTTGAAAGTTGGAGAGGGAGGGGGAGATCCAAAACGATAGGAGAAGACAGGAGGGGGAGGGATGGAGCCAAGAGCTGGACAGGTGATAGGCAAAGGGGATACGAGAGGATCATGGGACAGGAGGTCTGGGAAGAAAGACAAGTGGGGGGGAACCCAGAGGATGGGCAAGGGGTATAGTCAGAGGGACAGAGGGAGAAAAAGGAAAGTGAGAGAAAGAATGTGTGTATAAAAATAAGTAACAGATGGGATACAAGGGGGAGGTGGGGCATTAGCGGAAGTTAGAATCTGCAGAATTCCTGTTTGCGTATTTAAAACACAGTTAGATAAATATTTGTATTGTCAGCGAATCAAGGGTTATGGGAAAAAGGCAGGTAGGTGGAGCTGTGTCCACAGCTAGGTCAGCCAGGATCTTATTGAACAGGTTTGATAGCCGACTTCCTGCACCTTTTCTTCTTTTTAAAGGATATTTTTCCAAAAGAACCAAAAATAGTACAGCATTTAAAGACTGGAAGTATTCAAATAACCAAAAACGTTTAAGTTAAAACAGTTGAAAGAAAATGTTGATTAACCAGTAAATGCAAGTTCTGTGATACCTGCCTCTGTCCCTTGGAGCTATTTGTTCTGCATGGAAATAACTCAGTTGGCAAACCTATGCCAGGTCTAACCTGTTGGCCAGTATCTGGTGCACCCAGCATAGCTGCTGGGAAGTTACAGGACGTTGGTGATCCACAGGATCTGAGAGGACTCTGACACTGGGCCACTGTCAGAATGGAGCAGGTAAGACCTCTCTTCCGACTTTCTCAGGCTTTCAGATTTAAAATCTTGTATTCTTTTCGAAAACAATATACACTTTGTTGAAAGGGAGCTTTACATATCTCTAATGTGTGCTGACCCTGTGCAATGACAGTATAGACAGTGCTGACCCTGTCAATGGGACGGTATAGTTTGTAATGATAGTATAGACTCTGCTGACCCTGTTGATGGGATGGAATAGACTGTAATGATGGTATAAAGTGTGCTGCCCCTGTCAATGGGACAGTATAGACTGTACTGACGGTATGGACTGTGCTGGCCCTGTGGGACGGTATGGATAGTAATGACAGTATAGACTTTCCTGACCCTGTCCATGGGTCTGTATAGACTGTAATGATGGTATAGACTGTGCTGACCCTGTCAATGAGACGGTATAGATTGTAATGATTGTATAGACTTTGCTGACTCTGTCGATGGAATGGTGTAAATAGTAATGACCGTATAGAATATACTGCCCTGTCAATGGGATGGTATAGACTGTAATGACAGTATAGACAGTGCTGAATCTGTCGATGGGACAGTATAGACTGTATGATGGTATAGATTGTGCTGACCCTGTCGATGGAATGGTACAGACTGTAATTACGGTATAAACTGTGCTGACCCTGTCGACGGGACGGTGTAGACTGTGATAACCCTGTCGATGGGCTGTAGAGACAATGCTGACCCTGTCAATAGGATGGTATAGACAGTAATAATGGTATAGACTGTGCTGACACTGTCAATGGGACGGTATAGACTGTAATGTCAGTATAGACAGTGCTGAATCTGTCGATGGGACTGTGTGGACTGTAATGATGGTATAAACTGTACTGGTCCTGTCAATCTGACGGTATAAACGGTGCTGACCCTGTCAATGGGACAGTAAAGACTTTCCTGACCCTGTCGATGAGACGGTATAGATTGTAATGATGGTATTGACTGTGCTGGTCCTGACAATAGGACTGTATAGACTGTAATGATGGTATGGACAGTGCTGACCATCTCGATGGGACAGTGTAGACTATAATCACAGTATAGATAGTGCTGACCCTGTCGATGGGTCAATATAGACTGTAATGATGGTATGGACTGTGCTGACCCTGTTGATGGAACGGTATAGATTGTAATGATTGTACAGACTTTGCTGACCCTGTCAGGATAGTTTGGATAGTAATGACAGTATCGACTTTGCTGACCCAGTTGATGGGACGGTGTGGATAGCGTTGACAGTATAGACAGTGCTGACTTTGTTGATGGGACGGTGTTGACTGTAATGATGGTATAATCTGTGCTGACCCTGTCGACGGGACTATATAGACGGTAATGACTCTGTCAAATGGACAGTATAGATGGTAATGACGGTATAGATAGTGTTGATCTTGTCTATTAGACAGTATAGATTGTAATGACGGTATAGACTGTGCTGACCCTGTCAGTGGTACAGAATAGACTGTAATGACCCTGTCGATGGGACGGTATGGATAGTAACGACAATATAGACTTTGCTGACTCTGTCAATGGACCAGTGTGGATAGTAATGACAGTATAGACTGTAATGACCCTGTCGATGGGACGGTATGGATAGTAATGACTGTATAGACTGTAATGACGGTATAGATTGTGCGGACTGTCACGTACCTCGTGATGGGTTAAAGAACCAGCAGAAACGGAAAACACTTTGGAGTCTGGTATTGCTATTAACTAATTGTATTTATTAGTAACTACGCAATACAGTAATATAAGTGCAGATATATGAAACAGATTAGCAATGATATATTGCTAAATAAAAAGAGAAAATAAGCTTCTTCAAGTCTAGGGGTAAATGGATACAGTGTTACAGTGATGAGTAAAGTTCAGTTCAGTTCAGTTCGTGGTATTGAGTTGAGTAGTGATGGAGAGAGAGAGGTGTTGTTGTTCTTCAGGTGAGCTGAGGCCGTTGATCTTCCCTGAAACTTCCAAGTTAGCCTGACATGACCAACTTAAGAGCACCATCTTCAAGTGATAGTCTACCAATCCAAGCGAGGGTTCGACACACTGGTAGACTCCACAAGGTCACTCTTTCACGCACTAATAATCACAGATCGATACCTCGTAATCAATCCACAGTCCCACACTTGTGGGCACCTGAACAGGATAGTGGTAACTTCACAACATGCTTATGCGTCTCCGTGTCCTGTGAAACAAGCAATTATGCTGATTTAAATACTGTTGTGCTGAACACCAGCTGTCCATCAAGTAGCTCCTCCCTTCTCTCTCTGTAGGAACTCAGAAGCTGCCAGTGTCCTTGCAGAAGTGTAAACATGCTGCAGAGAAACTATAACACCATCTCCAAGCAGTCTTCGCCTCTCTCTTTCAATAACAAAGTGTCTATGTTGGATATATATATATATATATCCAACATAGACACTTATCTCTCTCTCTCTCTCTCTGTCTCTCTCTCTCTCTCTTAAAAGCACAGTTCATAGGGATAATTCAGGATCCTGTCGATAGGATGGTATAAACTGTAATGACGGTATGGACTCTGCTGCCCCGTCAATGGGACGGTATAGACTGTAATGATGGTATGGACTGTGCTGACCATGTCGATGGGATTGTACAGACTGTAATCACAGTATAGATGGTACTGACCCTGTAAATGGGTCAGTGTAGACTGTAATGACGTTATGGACTGTGCTGGCCCAGTCGATGGAACAGTATATACAGTGCTGACCCGGTCGATGGGTCAGTATAGATGGTAATGTGGTCTAGACTGCGCTGATCCTGTCGATGACTGTGCTGCCCGTCAGTGGGATAGAATAGACTGTAATGACCCTGTCAATGGGACTGTATAGACTGTAATGACAGTATGGACTGTGCTGACCATGTCGATAGGATGGTGTAGTCTGTAATGACGATATAAACTGTGCTGGCCTTGTCAATATGACGGTATAAAATGTGCTGACCCTGTCGATATGATGGGATGGATAGTAACAATAGTATAGACTGTGCTGACCACGTCGATGGGATGGTGTAGTCTGTAATGACGATATAAACTGTGCTGACCCTGTCGATGGGACGGTATAGATTGTAATGATGGTTTAGACTGATGTGACCATGTCGATGGGATGTTATAGACTGTAATGACAGTATGAACTGTGCTGACCCTGTCAGTGGGATAGTATGGATATTAATGACAGTATAGACTTTACTGACCTTGTCAATGTGACAGTATAAACTGTAATGATGCTATATATTTTGCTGACCCTGTCGATGGGATGGTGTGGATAGCGATGACAGTATAGACAGTGCTGACTCTGTCGATGGGACGGCATTGCTGGTTAGAGAGGAGATTAACGCAATAGAAAGGAAGAACATTAGCCGGGAGGATGTGGAATCGATATGGGTAGAGCTGCATAACACTAAGGGGCAGAAAACGCTGGTGGGAGTTGTGTACAGGCCACCTAATAGTAGTAGTGAGGTTGGGGATGGCATTAAACAGGAAATTAGAAATACGTGCAGTTATAATGGGTGACTTCATTCTACATATAGATTGGGTGAACCAAACTGGTAAGGGTGCTGAGGAAGAGGATTTCTTGGAATGTATGCGGGATGGTTTTCTGAATCCACATGTCGAGGAACCAACTAGAGAGCAGGCCATTCTAGACTGGGTATTGAGCAATGAGGAATCTTGTCGTGCGAGGCCCCTTGGGTAAGAGTGACCATAATTTGGTGGAATTCTTCACTAAGATGGAGAGTGATATAGTTAATTCAGAAACAAAGGTTCTGAACTTAAAGAAGGGTAACTTTGAAGGTATGAGACATGAATTAGCTAAGATAAACTGGCAAATGATACTTAAAGGGTTGACGGTGGATATGCAATTGCAAGCATTTAAAGATCGCATGAATGAACTACAACAATTGTTCATCCCAGTTTGGCAAAAGAATAAACCAGGGAAGGTAGTGCACCTGTGGCTGACAAGGGAAATTAGGGATAGTATCAATTCCAAAGAAGAAACATACAAATTAGCCGGAAAAAGCGGCTCACCTGAGGACTTGGAGAAACTCGGAGTCCAGCAGAGGAGGACAAAGGGCTTAATTAGGAAAGGGAAAAAAGATTATCAGAGAAAGCTGGCAGAGAACATAAAAACTGACTGTAAAAGCATTTATAGATATGTGAAAAGAAAAAGATTGGTTAAGACAAATATAGGTCACTTACAGTCAGAAACAGGTGAACTGATCATGAGGAACAAGGACATGGCAGACCAATTGAATAACTACCTTGGTTCTGTCTTCACTAAGGAGGACATAAATAATCTTCCAGAAATAGTAGGGGACTGAGGGTTTAGTGAGATGGAGGAACTGAGGGAAATACATGTTAGTAGGGAAGTGGTGTTAGGTAAATTGAAGGGATTAAAGGCAGATAAATCCCCAGGGCCAGATGGTCTGCATCCCAGAGTGCTTAAGGAAGTAGCCCAAGAAATAGTGGATGCATTAGTGATAATTTTTCAAAACTCTTTAGATTCTGGATTAGTTCCTGAGGATCAGAAGGTGGCTAATGTAACCTTGCTTTTTAAAAAAGGAGTGAGAGAGAAACCGGGGAATTATAGACCAGTAAGCCTGATATTGGTGGTAGGGAAACTGCTAGAGTCAGTTATCAAAAATGTGACAACAACACATTTGAAAAGCCGTGAAATCATTGGACAAAGTCAGCATGGATTTGTGAAAGGAAAATCATGTCTGACGAATCTCATAGAATTTTTTGAGGATGTAACTAGTAGAGTGGATAGGGGAAGGGAGAACCAGTGGATGTGGTATATTTGGATTTTCAAAAGGCTTTTGAAAAGGTCCCACACAGGAGATTAGTGTGCAAACTTAAAGCACACAGTATTGGGGGTAAGGTATTGATGTGGATGGAGAATTGGTTAGCAGACAGGAAGCAAAGAGTGGGAATAAATGGGACCTTTTCAAAATGGCAGGCAGTGACTAGTGGGGTACCGCAAGGCTCAGTGCTGGGACCCCAGTTGTTTACAATATATATTAATGGCTTAGACGAGGGAATTAAATGCAGCATCTCCAAGTTTGCGGATGACACGAAACTGGGCAGCAGTGTTAGCTGTGAGGAGGATGCTAAGAGGATGCAGGGTGACTTGGATAGGTTAGGTGAGTGGGCAAATTCATGGCAGATGCAATTTAATGTGGATAAATGTGAGGTTCAAAGAAGGTTCACCAGATTGATTCCTGGGATGGCAGGACTTTCATATGATGAAAGACTGGATCGACTAGGCTTATACTCTCTGGAATTTAGAAGATTGAGGGGGGATCTGATTGAAACGTATACAATTCTAAGGAGATTGGACAGGCTAGATGCAGAAAGATTGTTCCCGATGTTGGGGAAGTCCAGAACGAGGGGTCACAGTTTGAGGATAAAGGGGAAGCCTTTTAGGACTGAGATGAGGAAAAACTTCTTCACACAGAGAGTGGTGGATCTGTGGAATTCTCTGCCACAGGAAACAGTTGAGGCCAGTTCATTGGCTATATTTAAGAGGGAGTTAGATATGGCCCTTGTGGCTACGGGGATCAGGGGGTATGGAGGGAAGACTGGTGCAGGGTTCTGAGTTGGATGATCAGCCATGATCATAATAAGTGGTGGTGTAGGCTCGAAGGGCCGAATGGCCTACTCCTGCACCTATTCTCTATGTTTCTATGTATCAACTTTGCTGATCCATCAATGGGACGGTGTGGATAGCGATGACAGTATAGACAGTGCTGACCCTGTCGATGGGACGGTATTGACTGTAATGATGGTATAATCTGTGCTGACCCTGTCGATGGGACGGTATAGACTGTAATGACAACATAGACTGTGCTGACCCTATTGATGGGATGGTATAGATTGTAATGAACCTGTCGATGGGATGGTGTAGACTGTAATGCTGGTACAAACTGTGCTGGACCTGTCAATGGGACAGTATAGACATTAATGACAGTATAGACTGTGCTGATCCTTTCAATGCGAGGGCATAGACTGTAATGATGCTATAAACTGTGCTGACCCTGTCGATGGGATGGTATAGACTGTAATGACGGAACAGGCTGTGCTGACCCTGTCGATGGGACAGTATAGACTGTAATTATGGTGTACATTGTGCTGGCCATGTCGGTGGGCGATATAGACTGTAATTACAGTATAGATTGTGCTGACCCTGTCGACGGGACGGTACAGACTGTGACAACCCTATCAATGGGACAGTATAGATTGTAATGACGGTATAGACTGTGCTGACCCTGTCGATGGGTCAGTATAGACTGTAATGATGGTCTAGACTGCACTGACCCTGTCGATGAAGTGGTATGGACTGTGCTGACCCTGTTGATAGTACAGATTAGACTATAATGTCCCTGTCAATGGGACAGTATAGACTGTACTGACGGTGTGGACTGTGCTGACCCTGTCAGTGGGATAGTATCAATAGTAATGACAGTATAGACTTTGCTGACCCTGTCGATAGGACAGTTTTTATTATAATGACAGTATAGAAAGAGCTGATCATGTCGATGGGATGGTATAGACTGTAATGATGGTATAAACTCTGCTGACCCTGTCGATGTGACAGTATAAACTGTAATGATGGTACAGATTGTGCTGATCCTGTCAATGGGATGGTATGGATAGTAATGACAGTATAGACTGTGCTGAACCTTTCAGTAGGAGGGTATAGACTGTAATGATGCTATAAACTGTGCTGACTGTGTCAATGGCATGGTATAGACTGTGCTGACCCTGTCGATGGGACAGTATAGACTGTAAGGACGGTATAGACAGTGCTGACCCTGTCGATGGGACAGTATAGATTGTAATGATGGGTTAAACTGTGCTGACCCTGTCGATGGGACGCTATAAATTGTACTGGTAGGTTAAACAGTAATAACCGTGTCGATGGGATGGTATAGACTGTAATGATGGTATGGACTGTGCTGACCTTGTCAGTGAGATAGTATGGATAATAATAACGGTATAGACAGTGCTGACCCTGTCGATGGGACAGTATAGACCATGTTGATCCTGTCTATGGGACAGTAATGATGGTATAGAGTGTGCTGATCCTGTTGATGGGACAGTATAAATAGTGCTGACCCTGTCAATGGGATGGGATGGACTGTAGTGACCCTGTGGATGGGACGGTATAGACTGTAATGACCCTGTCGATGGAACTGTATAGACTGTAATGGCCCTGTCGATGGGGCAGTATGGACTGTAATGACCCTGTCGATGGAACTGTGTAGACTGTAATGACCCTGTCGATGGGATGGTATGAACTGTGATGACCCTGTTGATGGGACGGTATGGATAGTAATGACAGTATAGACTGTGCTGACCCTGTTGATGGGACAGAATAGACTGTAATGACGGCATAGACTGTGCTGACCCTGTCGGTGGGACAGTATAGATTGTAATGAACCTGTCGATGGGATGGTGTAGACCAGGGATCCCCAATTAGTTTTCCACAAGGGCCAAATTATGTCAAGCATACCAAGCCAAGGGCCAAAACTTCCAGGGTTTTTTTTCATTGCCCCAGTAAGCTGTTTTATGGGCAGATGTTGTTGTTGCTGCTATTACCATTATTATTATTAGTAGTAGTGGTAGTAATAATTTAGGCCTGGGTTTCTCAAAGCTTGTGTTGTGTGTCACACAAGAAAAAGAAATGCACTCTTGAAGCAAAATAGTCCAAAACCAACCATTGTGACTCTAGCTATCACAACTGTCAGCTGTCACATTGAGAACTCATCTGGGACTTAAAATACACACACACACACACACACACACACACACACACACACACACACACACACACACACACACACACACACACACACACTCTCTCTCTCTGTAGACATGGTAGTCTTCACCACTTCTCTTCCACACAAAGAGTTTTAGTAGTACTGCCTTTTCCACTGTTTTTGTTCTCTCATTTAATCTATTTGTTCTTTTTAATTAAGCAATGTACCATTTGAAGTATGAAGAGTAGCTATAAATGAAATTATCAATATTATTGTTGTTGTAATATTATTATACTACAATAAGATTGACAAATGGACAAAAATGAATTGATCACACACCAATCAGTGAGAGAAGTGACAGCGACGGGATGAGGCAATCCTTCTGATGTCGGGCCTGTATTCTGTTGTGGCAATCCTGAGGCACTGGTCAAGATGTGCATTGGAGAGTCTGTTTCTGTCCTGATTCTCGATAGAGTTCATTGAAGAAAACGATAACTCACATATGCACGTGGAGGGGAACAGTGTGAGTAGGAGCATTGCAATAGCTCTCGTGTTTTTGAATTGAGCTTGAGGGACCACGTTGATCCAAAAGTCACTCACCCCAACATCCTTGTGTTGTGCTTTAAGCAAAACAAATGTTCCCATTTCCAAGACCTCCATCTGAAGAGTTGCCTCATGTATGGAAGGCACTAGCATTTTGGCCTCTGCAGTCCGCTGGCCGTCAGCTGAAACGGAGAATGGCTGTCTCAGGAAGAGGAGGATATCACCGGAGAGTTTAGGGGAGCTTTCAAATCATTCCCTGAAGTTTTCTGCCAGGCTCGTCATGATATCCTTCATCACTGGATCCTCCCGCATTTTGTTCTTCTCACAATGCTCCCGCAGACATGGAAAGTGCAACTTTCTCCCGTGAATGTCTCTCTCCAAAAGGTTCAGCTTTTACCGGAAAGCTTCAATCGCCTCGTACATGTCCGCAACAGTGTGGTTGTTGCCTTGTAATTGCAGATTAAGTTTCCCAGTGGCCACACATTTTAATTCCACATCCCATTCCCATTCTGATATGTCTGTCCACGGCCTCCTCTACTGTAAAGATGAAGCCACACTCAGGTTGGAGGAGCAGCACCTTATATTCCGTCCGGGTAGCCTCCAACCTGATGGCATGAGCGTTGACTTCTCTAACTTCCGCTAATGCCCCACCTCCCCTTCGTACCCCATCCGTTATTTATTTATATATACACATTCTTTCTCTCTCTCTCCTTTTCCTCCCTCCTTTTCCTCCCTCTGTCCCTCTGACTATACCCCTTGCCCATCCTCTGGATTTTTCCCCCCTCTCCCTTTTCTTTCTCCCTGGGCCTCCTGTCCCATGATCCTCTCATATCCCTTTTGCCAATCACCTGTCCAGTGCTTGGCTCCATCCCCTCCCCTCCTGTCTTCTCCTATCATTTTGGATCTCCCCCTCCCCCTCCCACTTTCAAATCTCTTACTAGCTCTTCCTTCAGTTAGTCCTGACGAAGGGTCTCAGCCCGAAACGTTGACTGTACCTCTTCCTAGGGATGCTGCCTGGCCTGCTGCGTTCACCAGCAACTCTGACGTGTGTTGCTTCAATTTCCAGCATCTGCAGAATTCCTCGGGCTTATGTGCCATCACCTTGTTGTCACTTAAAAATGTTTTAAATCCTTGGGCTTTTTGGCTCTTGCAGGCTGGATAAAAACGACAGTTTCACCTTTAAATGGCCTCCATTTCTCTATTACATTCTTCCCATAAAACAAATTGTCCCAATCCACTCCTTCTAAATCCTTTCACATCTCCTTAAAGTTAGCCTTTCTCCAATCAAAATCATCAACCCTGGGTCCAGACCTATCCTTCTCCGTAATTATATTGAAACTAATAGCATTGTGATCACTGGACCCGAAGTGCTCCCCAACACAAACCTCGTCACCTGACCTATCTCATTCCCTAATAGGAGATCCAACACTGCCTCTTCTCTAGTTGGTACCTCTATGTATTGCTGCAAAAAACTATCCTGCACACATTTTACAAACTCCAAACCATCCAGCCCTTTTACAGAATGGGCTTTGCAGTCTATGTGTGGAAAATTAAAATCTCCCACAGTCACAACCTTGTGCTTACTACAAATATCTGCTATCTCCTTACAAATTTGCTCCTCCAATTCTCGCTCCCCATTTGGTGGTCTATAATACGCCCCCATAAGTGTTACTACACCTTTCCCATTCCTCAATTCCACCCAAATAACCTCTCTAGATGAGCCCTCTAATCTATCCTGCCGGAGCACCGCTGTAATATTTTCTCTGACAAGCGATGCAAAACCTCCCCCTCTTGTTCCTCCGATTCTATCACACCTGAAGCAATTAAATCCAGGAATATTTAGTTGCCAATCACACCCCTCCTGCAACCATGTTTCACTAATAGCTACCACATCATACTTTCAGGTTTCAATCCATGCTTTAAGCTCATCCACCTTTCTTATAGTGCTCCTAGCATTAAAATAAATGCTTTTAAGAAATTTTCCACCTCTTACTCTCTGTTTATCACTAACTATTTTCTTTTTCTTCCTTCTCCCCGGCATCTATTCCTACACTCTGGTTCCCCTCCCCCCTTGTATCTAGTTTAAATCCACCGGAGCCTCTCTAGCAAACCTACCTGCAAGAATATTTGTCCCCCTCCAGTTCAGATGTAAACTGTCCCACCTTCCCTGGAAAACTGCCCAATTATCTATAAATCTGAAGCCCTCCCTCCAGCACCATGTCTTCTGCCACGTGTTGATCTGCACTACCTTACTATTTCTAAACCTGCCTGCACGTGGCACTGGTAGCAATCCTGAGATCGTGCCCCATTCAACTGCCGAAGAAATGAATGACTTCCACACACTTCTCTCTTTTAAACACACTCTTGCTGCCTCACGGTCCGACTTACACACGCTTGCGCAGTCGTGCCCTGTTCAACTGCCGAAGAAAGCTGCCAGAGGAAGGCTAACTTTAAGGAGATGCAAAAGGATTTAGAAGGAGTGGATTGGGACAAATTGTTTTATGGGACGAATGTAATAGAGAAATGGAGGTCATTTAAAGGTGAACTTTTGAGGGTACACAATCTTTATGTTCTTGTTAGGTTGAAAGGAAAGGTTGAAAGTTTGAGAGAGCCATGGTTTTCAAGGGATATTGGAAACTTGGTTCGAAAAAAGAGAGATATCTACAATAAATATAGGCAGCATGGAGTAAATGAGGTGCTCGAGGAATATAAAGAATGTAAAAAGAATCTTAAGAAAGAAATTAGAAAAGCTAAAAGAAGATATGAGGTTGCTTTGACAAGTAAGGTGAAAATAAATCCCAAGGGTTTCTATAGTTATATTAATAGCAAAAGGATAGTGGGGGATAAAATTGGTCCCTTAGAGAATCAGAGTGGACAGCTATGTGTGGAGCCAAAAGAGATGGGGGAGATTCTAAACAATTTCTCTTCCTTGGTATTCATGAAGGAGAAGGATATTGAATTGTGTAAGATAAGGGAAACAGGTAGGGAAGTTATGGAAACTATGATGATTAAAGAAGATGAAGTACTGGTGCTTTTAAGGAATATAAAAATGGATAAGTCTCTGGGTCCTGACAGGATATTCCCTAGGACCTTGAGGGAAGATAGTGTGGAAATAGCAGGGGCTCTGACAGAAATATTTCCAATGTCATTAGAAACGGGGATGGTGTCAGAGGATTGGCGTATTGCTCATGTTGTTGCATTGTCTAAAAATGGTCTTAAGAGTAAACTTAGCAATTATTGGCCTGTGAGTTTGATGTCAGTGGTGGGTAAATTGATGAAAAGTATTCTTAGAGATGGTATATATAATTATCTGGATAGACAGGGTCTGATTAGGAGCAGTCAACATGGATTTGTGTGTAGAAGGTCATGTTTGACAAATCTTATTGAATTTTTTGAAGAGGTTACTAGGAAAGTTGACGAGGGTAAAGTGGTGGATGTTGTCTATATGGACTTCAGTAAGGCTTTTGACAAGGTTCCACACGCAAGGTTAGTTAGGAAGGTTCAATCGTTAGGTACTAATATTGAAGTAGTAAAATGGATTCATCAATGGCTGGATGGGAGACGCCAGAGAGTAGTGGTAGATAACTGTTTGTCAGATTGGAGGATGGTGTGTAGCGGTGTGCCTCAGGGATCTGTACTGGGTCCAATGTTGTTTGTCATATATATTAATGATCTGGATGATGGGGTAGTAAATTGGATTAGTAAGTATGCAGATGATACTAAGATAGGTGGAGTTGTGGACGATGAGTGTAACGTTCAGTTATATTGGCTCATATATGTCTAGGGGAAATCCCACCCAGCAGCCACCTCAACACTCCCCACAGGGTCGGTCGCCGCCCGAATCAATCCCAAACATCAATCATCAGCCAGCACACCCGGTAAATTTTAACAGGTACACTTTATAGATATTACTAATTCTATGACATTAATATAAATTCGATACAGAAAGGGAAGTAATGAAAAATAAGGCGCCAACACTTATCAAAGTCCAAGTTCTTCGCGCGCAATTGTTGGAGCTCAATCGAATCCTGACAACCACCCGGATCCTGTCGACTCACGGCTTGGGACCACCCGGAGTGATCGACCGGAGCCTTTCCGCACGTCCGCCGTCCTCCCCATCTCTCCTCCGACTCCCTGTCTCTCCTCCGTCTCCCCGTCTCTCCACCGACTCCCCGTCTCTCCACCGTCCTCTCCGTCTCTCCTCCGACTCCCCGTCTCTCCACCGTCCTCCCCGTCTCTCCTCCGACTCCCCGTCTCTCCTCCGTCTCCCCGTCTCTCCACCGTCTTCCCCGTCTCTCCACCGTCTTCCCCGTCTCTCCACCGTCCTCCCCGTCTCTCCACCGTCTTCCCCGTCTCTCCACCGTCCTCCCCGTCTCTCCTCCGACCCCCCCGTCTCTCCACCGTCCTCCCTGTCTCTCCTTCGACTCCCAGTCAAAAACCCCGTTCGCCGTCCTCCCCGTCTCTCCTCCGGCTCCCCGTCTCTCCTCCGACTCCCCGTCTCTCCGACCACCTGTCTCTCCACCGTCTCCCCGTCTCTCCTCTGACTCCCCGTCTCTCCTCCGACTCTCCGACTCCCCGTCTCTCCCCCGACTCCCCGTCTCTCCCCCGACTCCCCGTCTCTCCCCCGACTCCCCGTCTCTCTCCATCTCCCCGTCCCTCCCCCGACTCCCCGTCCCTCCCCCGACTCCCCGTCCCTCCCCCGACTCCCGTCCCTCCTCCGTCCTCCCCGTCCCTCCTCCGACTCCCCGTCTCTCCACTGTCCTCCTCGTCTCTCCTCCGTCCTCCCCGTCTATCCTCCGACTCCCCACCAAAAACCCCCGCATGTTCACCGTCCTCCCTGTCTCTCCTCCGACTCCCTGTCAAAAACCCCTGCACATCCACCGTCCTCCTCGTCTCTCCTCCGACTACCCGCCAAAAACCCCGTCCACCGTCCTCCCCGTCTCTCCACTGTCCTCCTCGTCTCTCCTCCGTCCTCCCCGTCTCTCCTCCGACTCCCCATCAAAAACCCCCGCATGTTCACCGTCCTCCCTGTCTCTCCTCCGACTCCCTGTCAAAAACCCCTGCACATCCACCGTCCTCCTCGTCTCTCCTCCGACTCCCTGCCAAAAACCCCGTCCACCGTCCTCCCTGTCTCTCCTCTGACTCCCCCCCAAAAACCCTGTCCACAGTCCTCCCCATCTCTCCGCCGTCCTCCCCGTCTCTCCTCCGACTCCCCCCCAAAGACCCCCGTCCACCGTCCTCCTCGTCTCTCCTCCGACTCCCCGCCAAAACCTCGTCCCCAGTCATATAATACAGCATTGTATCCGAAAACAGAACGATACATGACCACCTATTGGTTAATAGCACCCTGCTATCTCTAATAACCCAAGCAACTGTCTAGTTAGAGACTTTCTCAGCAGTCCCCAGTATAACATAACAAAGAAGCCATTTTGCCGTTAACAAAGAAGAAAGACCCCGTACATGAGGTAGGTTTTCAAAGCTTGCAGAGAGATTTAGGCCAGTTAGAAGAGTGGGCTGAAAGATGGCAGATGGGGTTTAATGCTGATAAATGTGAAGTGCTACATTTTGGTAGGACTAATCAAAATAGGACATACATGGTAAATGGTAGGGCATTGAAGAATGCAGTAGAACAGAGGGATCTAGGAATAATGGTGCATAGTTCCCTGAAGGTGGAATCTCATGTGGATAGGGTGGTGAAGAAAGCTTTTGGTATGCTGGCCTTTATTAATCAGAGCATTGAGTATAGGAGTTGGGATGTAATGTTGAAATTGTAAAAGGCATTGGTGAGGCCAAATTTGGAGTATTGTGTACAGTTCTGGTCACCGAATCATAGGAAAGATGTCAACAAAATAGAGAGAGTACAGAGAAGATTTACTAGAATGTTACCTGGGTTCCATCACCTAAGTTACAGAGAAAGGTTGAACAAGTTGGGTCTTTATTCTTTGGAACGTAGAAGGTTGAAGGGGGACTTGATAGAGGTGTTTAAAATTATGAGGGGGGTAGATAGAGTTGATGTGGGTAGGCTTTTTCCATTGAGAGTAGGGGAGATTCAAACAAGAGGACATGAGTTGAGAATTAAAGGGCAAAAGTTTAGGGGTAACATGAGGGGGAACTTCTTTACTCAGAGAGTGGTGACTGTGTAGAAGGAGCTTCCAGCAGAAGTGGTTGAGGCAGGTTTGATGTTGTCGTTTCAAAGTTAAATTGGACAGCTATATGGACAGGAAAGAAATGGAGGGTTATGGGCTGAGTGCGGGTCGGTGGGTCTAGGTGAGAGTAAAAGTTCAGCACAGGCTAGAAGGGCCGAGATGGCCTGTTTCCATGCTGTAATTGTTATATGGTGTTACGTAACCAGCAACAATGAATATCAATCGAGACAGGTTATATGAAAATAACCAAACCTTTATTAAACACCGATAAATGATAAGGGAAAATAAACAAACGAAAGCTTTAACCAGAAGTTAATAGATATGCAACTCGCCACTCAGCTCTGGTTCTTAAAGCGTTAAATGCGAAAACAGTGCTTAAAGTGACACAGTCAGATATATTTCTTAAAGTGATAACTTCGAAAGTCCAACAGATTTACACGTTCAATTGGGAGAGACTTCTCTGGAGAAGGATTTCTTCACCGACACACCTTTACTGATGGTTCTGTCCACAGGATTCACGGTGCCGAAAATAAACAGTTTAAATCGACTGACCTTAAATTCCTTTAGAGAGAGAGAGCACACCTTTGCATGAACTCATTTCTCTTTTGGCAAGAGTTATCTCGATGCAGGTTGCTACTCCAACGAAGACTCAATAAGGTCGGTCCTTTATTAAACTGCCAAACGATGCCAACTGCTCTTGATCCTTCGATCCTGCACTTCGATGAATTCTTCACTCTCCCTTCAAATGTTGGAATTGAGTAAATCAACACATCTAGGAAAAATTTCCAGTCCAAATAATAATGGTATCTTGAAACAGAACGCACAACTGTTTTAAAAATGAAACTGCGTCACCAAAAACAAACACGCAACAGAAACGGAGGCACAACACGTTCTACCTGGAAATCTACAAACTCAATAACCCTACTGCGTCACCTGAGTCGACCCTTATATAGTCACGGGGCACATGTCATCATGTGACCTCACATCGGCGGGAAAATCACATCAGGTGACCTCCAAAAGACCATTACATGATTCTCACAAAAAAAAAACAGATCTCCTTGAGCATGTAACAATGGTTATATGTTATATGGACACAAGCTCATCGCGCAGGTCACACACACTCTCCAACACACGGCTTTTGCTCAGCCAGTGAACATCATTATGCAGCAAAAGATCTTTGTGTTCCGCAGACTAGAACTCTCACGAACAAAATTTACCAGTCTCGTCACAGTATCCATCGCCTCTTTCAATTCCCCACACAGTTTAGTGCACAACACTGATTTGTGAATAATGCAATGAAATGCCAAGAGTACTGGGTTAACAGCGGCAAACCTGCTTACCAAGCCCTTGTGTTGTCCCACCATCGACGGAGCCCCATCAGTGACAACGGACACTATTTTGCTCACGTCCAAGCCATTCTTCTCAAAGAACTGTGTCAATTCATTAAAAATTATTTCCCCAGTTGTGCGCCCAGGCAGAGGAAGCAAACAAAGTAGCTCTTCCCAAAAGGTCTTCCCATCAAAAAATCTTGCAAACACAGATAGCTCTTCCATATCGGTTCGGTCACAGGACGAGTCTATGGCTAGTGATATGGCTTCTGCTTTCTCCAAATCGGTGAGTAGATTGGAAAAACACTCCTCCACTAAAACTTCTACTCTTCTTGTTGCTGTGTTAGCCGACAATGGTACCATCTTTAATAGCTCCACAACCGTTTTCTTGGTTTTCTCATCATGACTTAAAACTTTGCCACACGTTTTAATCAACTCGGCATCGCACGCTCTACGGGGGCGTAGGTCAAGTGGTGTGGGATGAGGTTAACATTACAGCAGTGCGCACTTTATTTACATGTTATGACAGGTGCGTTCACGAAGTGCCAGTGGGTTGGTGCGGTCTAGACACTTGGTTCTCGCGGTCCGGACCAGCCCGTGGTCCGCCTGTTGCGGTTGTCTGGTGTAGACTGTACTGCTGGTATAAACTGTGCTGGCCCTGTTGTTGGTATGGTATAGACTGTGCTGACCCTGTCGATAGGACGGTATAGACTGTAATGACGGTATAAACTGTGCTAACCCTGTCGATGGGATGGTATAGACTGTAATGACGGTGTAGGTTGTGCTGGCCCTGGTGATGGGGCGATATAGGCTGTAATTATGGTATAGACCAGGGGTCCCCAACCTTTTCTGCACTGCGGACTGGTTTCATATTGACAATATTCTTGCGGACTGGCCGACCGGGGAGGTAAGGGTGGGGATGGTTGCCAATGGACAAGAGTAGCAGTCAACTACGTTGTGTTTACCCCAAGAAAGACTACAATGACCATGAAGCCTTGCGCAGGCACCAGTGTGCATGCGTGACTTGCGCATGCGTGCACGTGCCGATTTCTTTTCTGCAAATCGTTTTTGGCGATTCTGATCGGGGGGGGGCGGGGCAGTGTTAATCACGACCGGAATATAGGTTATAAGTGGCTAATACATTCAATTTCGTTTCTAAAAGGGTTTATCTAATGAATTTTATATTAAACACACAGCGCATATTTTCCTCGCATTAATATAGCGATAAGTCAATTATCAGCGGAGGACGGGGGGCTTGAAGTAAGTGTTGAATGAACTTCCAGTAGAAGTGGTAGAGACAGGTTCGATATTATCATTTAAAGTTAAACTGGTCAGCTATATGGACAGGAAAGGAATGGAGGGTTATGGGCTGAGTGCAGGTCAGTGGGACGAGGTGACAGTAGCATTCGGCAAGGACTAGAAGGGCAGAGATGGCCTGTATCCATGCTGTAATTGTAATATGGTTATATGTCACTTATAAGTCAATAGCATCATAACATTTTAAGTAATGTTTAGATATTAAACACACAGCGCATATTTTCCTCGTATGAACATATAAAATCATTGCAACGCACCAATATCGCTAAATTATTGGGAGCCCTGGGCTGAATACTTGTTTTCCTGCTACAAAACGGTCCTATTGAGGGGTGATGGGAGACAGCGATACTCGAAGGGGGTTCCTTATGTCCAGTCTATTCCGCAATTTAGTTTTCGTTGCATTCATTGCAGAGATATGTTGGAAATGGAAGCAACGTTTTCAGTGCTTCCGTGGCTATCTCAGGATATTTAGCCTTGACTTTGATCCAGAATGCCAGCAGAGATGTTATGTCAAACAAACTTTTCAGCCCACCGTCATTTGCAAGCTCGAGGAGTTGATCTCCTTCCCGCTCTGACATGGATGACGCATGCGTAATGAGCTCGCGTGCGTTGGAGCTCAACAGTGGGCGTGACAGAGAATGAGCAAAGGTGCAGCTGACTCATATCACCAAATCATATCGTTTCCTCACGGCCTGGTAGCACATGCTTTGTGGCCCAGTACCGGTCTGCGGCCCGGTGGTTGGGGACCGCTGGTACAGACTGTGCTGACCCTGTCGATGGGATGGTATAGACTGTGCTGACCCTGTCAATGGGACAGTATGAATAGTAATAACAGTATAGACTTTATTGACCCAATTGATGTGACAGTAAAGACTGTAATGATGGTATAAACTGTGCTGACCCTGTCAATAGGATGATATAGATAGTAATGATGTGCTGACCCTATCGATGGAACGGTATAGATTGTAATGACCGTGTAGACTGTGCTGATCCTGTCAGTGGGATGGTATAGACTGTAATGACGGTATAGACAGTGCTGACTCTGTCGATGGGATAGTATGGATAGTAATGACAGTATAGACTTTGCTGACCCTGTCGATGGGACAGTGTGGATAGTAATGACAGTATAGACAGAACTGACCATGACAATGGGATGGTATAGACTGTAATGATGGTATAAACTCTGCTGACCCTGTCGATGTGACAGTAATGATGGTGTAGACTGCTCTGACCCTGTTGATGGGTCAGTATAGACTGTAATGATTGTCTAGACTGCTCTGACCCTGTCAAAGAAACGGTATAGACTATGCTGAACCTGTCAGTGATGAAGAATAAACTGTGATGACCCTGTCAATGGGACGGTATGGATAGTAATGACAGTATAGACTGTGCTGACACTTTTAGTGGGAGGGTATGGACTGTAATGATGCTATAAACTGTGCTGACCGTGTCAATGGCATGGTATAGACTGTGCTGACCCTGTCGATGGGACAGAATAGACTGCAATGATGGCATAGATTGTGCTGACCCTGTCGATGGGATGGTATAAACTATGCTGACCTTGTCGATGGGACAGTATAGATTTTAATGAACCTGTCAATAGGATGGTATAAAATGTGCTGACACTGTCGATGGGATGGGATGGATAGTAATGACAGTATGGACTGTGCTGACCACGTCGATGGGACTGTATAGACTGTAATGACGATATAAACTCTGCTGGCCCTGTTGATGGTACGGTGTAGACTGTAATGAAGGTATAGACTGTGCTAACCTTGTCAATAGGACAGTATAAACTGTGCTGACCCTGTCGATGGGACGGTATAGATTGTAATGATGGGTTAAGCTGTGGTGGCCCTGTCAATGAGACGGTATAGACTGTGCTGACACTGTCAGTGGGATAGTATAGACTGTAATGACAGTATAGACTGTGCTGACCCTGTCGATGGGATGATATAGTAATAATGACAGTATCGACTTTACTGACCCTGTCGATGAGACGTTATTGACTGTAGTGATGGTATAAACTGTGCTGACCCTGTCGATAGGATGGTACAGATATTAATGACCGTGTAGACTGTGCTGACCCTGTCAGTGGGATGGTATAGACTCTAATGATGGTATAGACAGTGCTGGCGCTGTAGATGGGATGGTATAGACAGTAATGACGGTATAGATTGTGCTGGCCCTGTAGGTGGGATGGTATGGATTGTAATGACGGTATAGACTGTGCTAACCCTGTTGATGGGATGGTATAGACAGTAATGACGGTATAGACTGTGCTGACTCTGTTGATGGGATGGTATAGACAGTAATGACGGTATGGACTGTGCTGATACTGTCGATGGAATGGATAGTAATGACAGTATAGACTTTGCTGACCCTGTTGATGGGACTGTACAGACTGTAATGACGGTATAGACTGTGCAGACTTTGTCAACGGGACAGTATAGACGGTAACACGAGAAAATCTGCAGATGCTGGAATTTCAAACAACACACATAAAGGTTGCTGGTGGAACGCAGCAGGCCAGGCAGCATCTTGAGGAAGAAGTACAGTCGACGTTTTGGGCTGGGACCCTTCGTCAGGACTAACTGAAAGAAGAGATAGTAAGAGATTTGAAAGTGGGAGGGGGGAAGGGGAGATCCAAAATGATAGGAGAAGACAGGAGGGGGCGGGATATATATAATAAATAACGGATGGGGTACGAGGGGAAGGTGGGACATTAACGGAAGTTAGAGAAGTCAATGTTCATGCCATTAGTTTGGAGAGTACCCAGACGGAATATAAGGTGTTGTTCTTCCAACCTGAGTGTGGCTTCATCTTTCCAGTAGAGGAGGCCGTGGATAGACATATCAGAATGGGAATAGGACGTGGAATTAAAATGTGTGGCCACTGGGAGATCCTGCTTTCTCTGGCAGACGAAACGAAACGATGTTTCAGGTGTTGTAGGTGTTCAGCGAAACGATCTCCCAGTCTCCATTGGGTCTCGCCAATATATAGAAAGCCGCATCGGGAGCCGATGGCAGTATATCTCCCCAGCCGACTCACAGATGAAGTGTCACCTCACCTGGAAGGACTGTCTGGGGCCCTGAATGGTAGTGAGGGAGGAAGTGTAAGGGCATGTGCAGCACTTGTTCCGCTTACAAAGATAAGTGCCAGGAGGGAGATCAGTGGAGAGGGATGGGGGGTACGAATGGACAAGGGAGTTGCGTAGGGAGCGATCCGTGTGGAAAGCAGAGAGGGTGGGGGAGGGAAAGATGTGCTCAGTGATGGGATCCCGTTGGAGGTGGCGGAAGTTACGGACTCCCTACGGTGGGATGCTGTAGACTGTACTGCCTGTATAAACTGTGCTGGACATGTCAATGGGACCGTATAGACTGTAATGACGGTATAGACTGTGCTGACCCTTTCAATGGGACGGTATAGACTGTAATGACAGTATGGACTGAGCTGACCACATCCAAGGGACGGTGTAATCTGTAATGATGACATAAACTGTGCTGGCCCTGTCAATGGGATGGGATGGGATGGATTGTAATGACAGTATGGACTGTGCTGACCACATTGAAGGGACGGTGTAGACTGTAATGACGATATAAACTGTCAGTGGGACCTTATAAACTGTGCTGACCTTGTTCGTGGGACATGATGGATAGTAATGACTGTATTGATTTTCCTGACCCTGGATCGGTATAGACTGTGCTGATGACTGTGCTAACCCTGTCAATGGGACGCTATAGACTGTGCTGACACTGTCGATGGGACGGTATAGACTGTAATGACAGTATGAACTGTGCTGGCCCTGTCAATGGGACGGTATCAAGTGTGCTGACCCTGTCAATGGGACGGGATGGATAATAATGACAGTATGGACTGTGCTGACCACGTCGATTTTACGGTGTAGATTGTAATGATAACATAAACTGTGCTGGCCCTGTCAATGGGACGGTATAAAGTGTTCTGACCCTGTCGATGGGACGGATGGATTGTATTGACAGTACGGACTGTGCTGACCGTGTTGATAGGCCGATGGAGACTGTAATGACGATACAAACTGTGCTGGTCCTGTCAATGGGACGGTATAGACTGTAATGATGGTATAGACTGTGCTGACACTGTCAATGGGACAGTATTGACTGTAAAGATGGTATAGACTGTGCTGACACTGTCAATGGGACAGTATAGACTGTAATGATGGTATAGGCTGTGCTGACACTGTCAATGGGACAGTATAGACTGTAATGATCCTGTCGGTGAGATGGTAGAGACTGTGCTGCCCCTGTCATTGGAATGAAGTAGAATGTAATAACCCTCTCAATGGGAAGGTGTAGATAGTAGGGACAGTATGCTGACCATGTTGATTGGACGGTATGGATATAGTAGTCATAGTCATACTTTATTGATCCTGGGGGAAATTGGTTTAATTTCTGTCATTAAAATATTAATGACAGTAAAGACAGTACTGACCCTGTCAATGGAATGGTATAGACTGTATGATGGTATAGATTGTGCTGGCCCTGTCGACGGGGCAGTATAGACTGTAATGACCGTATAGACAATGCTGACCCTGTCAATGGGTCGTTATAGACTGTTTTGTTGGTATTGATAGTGTTGACTCTGTCGGTGGGAAGGGATAGACTGTAATGACTGTACAGACAGCGCCGACCCTGTCGATTGGATGGTATGGACTGTAATGACGGTATAATCTGTGCTGACCCTGTCGGTTGGATGGTATGGACAGTAATGACAGTATAAATTATGCTGACCCTGTCGATAGGATGGTAGAGGCTGTGTTGAGCCTGTTGATGTGATGGTATAGATGGTAATGATTCTGTCAATTGGACGGTATAGACTGTAATGACCCTGTTGATGGAATGGTATAGACTGTGCTGACCCAGTCAATGGATCGGTATAGAATGTAATGACCCTGTCGATGGGATGGTATAGACTGTAATGACGGCATAGTCTGTGCTGATCCTGTCGATAGGACGGTATAGATGGTAATGAACCTGTGGATGGGATGGTATAACGGTGTTGTCGATGGGATGGTATAGACAGTGTTGTCCCTGTCGATGGGACAGTATAGACTGTGCTGACCCTTTCAATTGGATAGTGTAGACTGTGCTGACCTTGTCGATGGGACAGTACAGACTGTAATGGCTCTGTCAATGGGACGGTATAGACTCTAATGACAGTATAGGTTGTGCTCGCCCTGTCGATGGGATGGTATGGACAGTAATGACGGTATAAATTACGCTGACCCTGTTGATGGGATGGTACAGACTGTGCTGACCCTGTCGATGTGGACAGTATAGACTTTTATGACCCTGTCGACGGGACGGTATATACTGTGCCAACCCTGTCGATGGGAGGGTATAGACTGTAATGACGGTATAAAATGTGCTGGCGCTGTTGATGGGACAGTATAGACTGCAATGATGGTCTAGACAGTGCTGACCCTGTCGATGGGATTGACATCTGTCTGTGCTGTGGTATAGATTGTAATGAGCCTGTTGATGGGACGGTATAGACTGTAATGATGGTATAAACAGTGTTGACCCCGTAATAACAGTTCAGACTTTCCTGACCCTGTCGATGGTACAGTGTAGACTGTAATGAGTATCTGAGTGACAACTAGCCAAATACAGAGGTGGATGAATTAGAGAGAGGACAGGGTTTAGAAGAAGGCTTAATGGATGTATGTTTACAAAGAAGACAACAGAGACTGATAGAGAATAAAGGTCTCAGGTGCCAGGTGTAAAGAGCTGTTTTGGCCTGTTGACAGGTAGATGCAGACATGGATCAGCCTCGGAAGCAGCAACGCTCTGACTTGAATGGACCAGTCAACAACAACTACGTCAATGAGGTGAGCTTCTCCACTTGTGTGTGATCATTGTCATTCAGCACAGAGACAAATGCTCCTTGTTAGTTGTGATTCTGCATTAGCAGATAGGAAGGTCCCAGTTTCGAGTCAATGAACACTGAGGGATTGGCCGGAATTTATTGGAAAAAACGATAACGAGAAACTATTATACCCAGGACGTGGTGAAGAGAAAGGAAATTCGGCGAGAGTTCTTGCTTCTGGTCACCAAGAAGTGAAACCCAATGAAATGGGCCTGAACTATTGCCATCAAAACCAGCTTCTCATTCACCATTTTGTCTCTCATATAATGAAAAGCCATTTGTATTATGTACTCTGAGCCAGCAATGGGCCTAAATCTATCACCAAGAGAAAGTTGGTGGGTCCTGTAACCCAAGAGGTGTTGATGGATGTAAAACCTATACCCCCGTCTCAAAGGAAAAACCAGGCAATGGATGTCCCATTTCTTCCTCTCTTACTAAAGTCCAGCTGCCTGCCCAGTGGTCATCCACTGAGCCATCTTTCTGCCTCTTCATCTAATTGTCCATCTGTTGCCGGTAGAGCAGTGAATTAGACTATGTTGGTTGGAGCCAGTCTCTCACCAGGGGAATAAATGCAATGTAAGGTTATGTATGAACATCCAAGTTAGGAGCACAAACCTGACCTTCTCCTCACTCTGGTCACAGGCAATCCAGTTGCAACCTCATCTTCGTGATCCCGCCTATCATTAACTCTTCCTCCCTGTCTGTCTCCCTCTGCCTCATTCAATGACCCTGCTTGGTTGAAGAAGTGAATTTCAAAGTCTCTTTGCACCATTTTTATCCACCTTGTCAGGGTTATTCAGAGAGAAAGAAAAATGGAGGGTTATGTAGGAGGGAAGGGCTAGATTGATGTTAAGAGTAGGTTAAAAAGTTGGCAGAACATCGTGGGTCAATTGTCTGTAAAGTTGTATGTTCTGTGAATGCAATCAAAACTTGTCATTCCATTGCTGATAACTTAATTCTGATTCCTGTGAGACAGTTGACAACATCTGCTTTCCCTTGTAGCAAACGAAGACACCATCCTCCTTTCCTAACTTTGTGGATGGTGAGTATTGCTGGAATATTGCCAGATATTAGATCCTCGAGGCCACTTGGAACAGAAGGCCATACTTTGAAGGCCAATTCCTCTGGAGGATGGATGAATGAAAGAAAGATTAATTGTCCAATGGTACATCAGTGAATGATTTGCATAATTGAGGGTTCTGCGGGAGGAAACGTTTGCACTTGGAGCCAGTTTGTTATTTTATTACCTGAGGACTTCCAAATCCTGTTTAACCCTGAGAGCCATGATAGGGTAGTGGAGAAGCTCATGGCAAGTTTGTACGTTCCTTCCCGTGTACATGCAGGTTTCCTCCAGCTGCTCTGGTTCCCTCCCACATTCCAAAGACGTACCAGTTGGTTGGTGAATTGGTCCCATGATTCAGTTCAGGTTAAATCGGTGGGTTGCTGGGTGACACAGCCCGGTGGGACAGAAGGGCACGTGGAGGAATATCAACAATAGAAAGTCAGAACACAGAGTGTGAGATGAGTGAATGGTGAACTGTTCCACCATAAATACTGCATATCAGGCCTGTTTATTTTACCATCATTACCAGTTAGTATCTCCTGTTTGTGATAACAGCACTGGGACTCTTTAAACTTTGCTGTTTCCGGTGAAGTTCCAGGTCCTTGTGAGCCAGAAGATTTGATTGATGGGATCATTTTTGCAGCCAATTACCTCGGCTCAACACAGCTGCTGTCGGAGCGAAATCCTTCGAAAAACATCCGTATGATGCAAGCGCAGGAAGCAGTAGCTCGCATTAAGGTAGCAGATTTAACTTGGCTCTCTGTATTTTAAACTCTGCAGTCAGACAGTATATCTCCCCAATCTACAATGTCCCATAAGAATCCCTGTCATGATATTTCTTCAATCTACAATGTCCCATTAGAATCCCAGCTCAGCCCCCAAGGGACTCACTGTGTCACAGCATTTCCCATGGTAAATACTACCCCACGCCTGAATGATATGTCTGTGCTGTTAATCACAGTGAGATGTGGATGTGAACATTGTGGCTGAACCCTGGTGAACTGACACTATTGGATTTTGCTCACCGCTGCCCGTCCCCCATCAACCTTGCTCTGGTGAATCGTGTCATTTCACCCCATTCTCATCCCCTCCCTAAACGTTCACGTTCCATCGACACCTTCGATTCTGTTCCTGCCCCCTCCCCACTCCCTGCTCTGATTCCAACTCGTCCTCCCGACTCCGTGTCTCCAACCTCGCTATCACACTCACCCTCCACACTCCCTGAGACTCCAACCTCCCTATCCCACACCCTCCCCACTCCCTGTGACTCCAACCTCCCTATCCCACACCCTGCCCACTCCCTGTGACACCAGCTTCCCTATCCCACCCCCTCCCCACTCCCTGTGACTCCAACCTCCCTAACCCAACCCCTTCCCTCTCCCTGTGACTCCAACCTCCCTATCCCATCCCCTCCCCACTCCCTGTGACTCCAACCTCCCTATCCCACACCCTCCCCACTCCCTGTGACTCCAACCCCCCTATCCCACCCCCTCCCCACTCCCGGTGACTCCAACCTCCCAATCCCACCCCCTCCCCACTCCCTGTGACTCCAACCTCCCTATCTCACACCCTCCACACTCCCTGTGACTCCAACCTCCCAATCCCACCCTCTTCCCACTCCGTGTTAATCCAAACTCCCTATCTCACCCCCTCCACTCTCCCTGTGACTCCAACCTCCCTATCTCACCCGCTCCACACTCCGTGACTCCAACCTCCCTATCACACTCTACCTCCACACTCCCTGTGACTCCACCCTCATACCTCAACCCCTCCTCACTCCCTGTGACTCCAACCTCCTAATCCCACCCCCTACCCAATCCCTGTGACTCCAACCTCCCTATCCCACACTCCTCCCCTCTCCCTGTGACTCCAACCTCCCTATCTCACTCTCTCTGTCCTCTCCGTGACTCCAACCTCCCTATCTCAACCCCCTCCCCACTCCCTGTGACTCCAACCTCCCTATCCCACCCCCTACCCACTCCCTGTGACTCCAAACTCCCTATCTCACCCCCTCCCCACTCCCTGTGACTCCAACCTCCCTATCCCACCCCCTCCCCACTCTCTGTGACACCAACTTCCCTATCCCACCCCCTCCCCACTCCCTGTGACTCCGACCTCCCTATCCCGCCCACTCCCCACTCCCTGTGACTCCAACCTCCATATCCAACGCTCTCCCTACTCCCTGTGACACCAACTTCCCTATCCCACACCCTTCCCACTCCCTGTGACTCCAACCTCCCTATCACACTCACCCTCCACACTCCCTATGACTCCACCCTCCCTATCTCACCCCCTCCTCACTCCCTGTGACTCCAACCTCCTAATCCCACCCCCTAACCACTCCCTGTGACTCCAACCTCCCTATCCCACACTCCTCCCCTCTCCCTGTGACTCCAACCTCCCTATCTCACTCTCTCTCCTCTCCATGACTCCAACCTCCCTATCTCACCCCCCTCCCCACTCCCTGTGACTCCAACCTCCCTATCCCACCCCCTACCCACTGCCTGTGACTCCAAACTTCCTATCTCACCCCCTCCCCACTCCCTGTGACTCCAACCTCCCTATCACATCCCCTCCCCACTCCCTGTGACACCAACCTCCCTATCTCACACCCTTCCCACTCCCTGTGACTCCAACCTCCCTACTCTAATCCCTCCCCACTCCCTGTGACTCCAACCTCCCTATCCTGCCCTCTCCCCTCTCCCTGTGGCTCCAACCTCCCTATCCCATCCCCTCCCCTCTCCCTGTGACTCCAACTTCCCTATCCCACCCCCTCCCCACTCCCTGTGACTCCAACCTCCCTATCCCACACTCCTCCCCTCTCCCTGTGACTCCAACCTCCCTATTCCACTCCCTCCCCACTCCTTGTGACTCCAACCTCCCTATCTCACTCACCCTCCACACTCCTGTAACTCCAACCTCCCTATCTCACACCCTCCCCACTCCCTGTGACTCCAACCCCCCTATCCCACACCCTCCCCACTCCCGGTGACTCCAACCTCGCAATCCCACACCCTCCCCACTCCCTGTGACTCCAACCTCCCTATCTCACACCCTCCACACTCCCTGTGACTCCAACCTCCCTATCCCACCCCCTCCCCTCTCCCTGTAACTCCAACCTCCCTATTTCACACCCTCCCCACTCCCTGTGACTCCAACCTCCCAATCCCACCCTCTCCCCACTCCCTGTGACTCCAAACTTCCTATCTCACCCGCTACCCACTCCCTCTGACTCCAACCTCCCTATTCCATCCGCTCCCCACTCCCTGTGACTCCAACCTCCCTATCCCATCCCCTCCCCACTCCCTGTGACACCAACCTCCCTATCTCACACCCTTCCAACTCCCTGTGACACCAACCTCCCTATCTCACCCCCTCCCCTCTCCCTGTGACTCCAACCTCCCTATCTCACCCCCTCCCCACTCCCTGTGACTCCAAGCTCCCAATCCCACCCTCTCCCCACTCCGTGTGACTCCAAACTCCCTATCTCACCCCCTCCACTCTCCCTGTGACTCCAGCCTCCCTATCCCGCCCCTTCCCCACTCCATGTGACTCCAACTTCCCTATCCCACCCCCTCCCCACTCTCTGTGACATCAACTTCCCTATCCCACACCCTCCCCACTCCCTGTGACTCCAACCTCCCTATCCCGCCCCCTCCCCTCTTCCTGTGACTCCAAATACCCCATCTCAACCCCTCCTCACTCCCTGTGACTCCAACCTCCCTATCCAACGCTCTCCCCACTCCCTGTGACTCCAACCTCCCTATCACACTCACCCTCCACATTCCCTGTGACTCCACCCTCCCTATCTCTCCCCCTCCTCACTCCCTGTGACTCCAACCTCCTAATCCCACCCCCTACCCACTCCCTGTGACTCCAACCTCCCTATCCCACTCCCCTCCCCACTCCCTGTGACTCTAACCTCCCTATCTCACCTCCTCCCCACTCCCTGTGACTCCAACCTCCCAATTCCAACCCCTCCCCTCTCCCTGTGACTCCAACCTCCCTATCACACCCCCTCTCCTCTCCCTGTGACTCCAACCTCCCTATCTCACCCTCT
The DNA here is from genome assembly GCF_030028105.1 of Mobula birostris. Classification (NCBI taxonomy): domain Eukaryota; kingdom Metazoa; phylum Chordata; class Chondrichthyes; order Myliobatiformes; family Myliobatidae; genus Mobula; species Mobula birostris. The sequence goes on from NC_092387.1 coordinate 2,361,487, forward strand.
CCCCACTCCCTTTCACGCCAACCTCCCTATCTCACCCCCGCACCACTCCCTGTGACTCCAACCTCCCTATCCCACCCCCTCCCCTCTCCCTGTGACTCTAACCTCCCTATCTCACTCTCTCTCCTCTCCGTGACTCCATCCTCCCTATCTCACCCCCCTCCCCACTCCCTGTGACTCCAACCTCCCTATTGCATCCCCACCCACTCCCTGTGACTCCGACCTCCCTATCTCACCTCCTCCCCACTCCCTGTGACTCCAACCTCCCTATCACACCCCCTCTCCTCTCCCTGTGACTCCAACCTCCCTATCACACCCCCTCCCCTCTCCCTGTGACTCCAACCTCCCTATCTCACTCCCTCTCCTCTCCATTGCTCCAACCTCCATATCACATCCCCTCCCCTCTCCCTGTGACACCAACATCCCGATTACACCCCTCCCCCTCCCTGTGACACCAACCTCCCAATCTCACCCACTACCCCACTCCCTGTGACTCCAACCTCCCTATCCCACACCCCTCCCCTCTCCCTGTGACTCCAACCTCCCTATCTCACCCCCTCCCCACTCCCGGTGCCTGCAACATCCCTATCCAACCCCCTCCCCACTCCCTGTGACTCCAACCTCCCTATCCCACTCCCTCTCCTCTCCGTGACTCCAACCTCCCTATCTCACCCCCTCCCCCCTCCCTGTGACTCCAACCTCCCTATCTTACCCTCTCCCCTCGCCCTGTGATACCAACCTCCCTATCTCACCCCCTCGCCACGCACTGTGACTCCAACCTCCCTATCTCACCCCCTCCACTCTCCCTGTGACTCCAACCTCCCTATCCCATCCCCTCCCCACTCCCTGTGACACCAACCTGCCTATCTCAACGCCTTCCCACTCCCTGTGACTCCAACCTCCCTATCCCACCCCCTCCCCAGTCTCTGTGAAACCAACTTTCCTATCCCGCCCCCTCCCCTCTCCCTGTCACTCCAAATTCCCTATCTCAACCCCTCCCCACTCCCTGTGACTCCAACCTCCCTATCTCACTCTCTCTCCTCTCCGTGACTCCAACCTCATCTCACCCCCATCCCCACTCCCTGTGACTCCAACCTCCCTATCCCACATTCCTCCCCTCTCCCTGTGACTCCAACCTCCTAATCTCACTCTCTCTCCTCTCGGTGACTCCAACCTCCCTATCTCACCCCCCTCCCCAATGCCTGTGACTCCAACCTCCCTATCCCACCCCCTACCCACTTCCTGTGACTCCAACCTCCCTATTCCACCCATTACCCACTCCCTGTGACTCCAACCTCCCTATCTCACCCCCATCCCCAATCCCTATGACTCCAACCTCCCTATCCCACCCCCGACCCACTCCCTGTGACTCCAACCTCCCTATTCCACCCCCTGCCTACTCCCTGTGACTCCAACCTCCCTATCTCACCCCCTCCTCACTCCCTGTGACTCCAACCTCCTAATCCCACCCGCTACCCACTCCCTGTGACTCCAACCTCCCTATCCCACACTCCTCCCCTCTCTCTGTGACTCCAACCTCCCTATCTCACCCCCCTCCCCACTCCCTGTGACTCCAACCTCCCTATTCCACCCCCTACCCACTCTCTGTGACTCCAACCTCCCTATCTCACCTCCTTCGCACTCCTTGTGACTCCAACCTCCCACTTCCACCCCCGCCCCTCTCCCTGTGACTCCAACCTCCCTATCACACCCCCTCCCCTCTCCCTGTGACTCCAACCTCCGTATCACATCCCTCCCCTCTCCCTGTGACACCAACATCCCTATCTCACCCCTCCCCCTCCTTGTGACACCAACCTCCCAATCCCACCCCCTACCCACTCCCTGTGACTCCAACCTCCCTATCTCACACCCTTCCCCACTCCCTGTGACACCAACCTCCCTATCACACTCACCCTCCCCACTCCCTGTCACACCAACCTCCCTATCTCACCCCTCCCCTCTCCCTGTGACTCCAACCTCCCTATCACACTCACCCTCCACACTCCCTCTGACTCCACCCTCCCTATCTCTCCCCCTCCTCACTCCCTGTGACTCCAACCTCCTAATCCCATCCCGTACCCACTCCCTGTGACTCCAACCTCCCCATCCCACCCTCCTCCCCTCTCCCTGTGACTCCAACCTCCCTATCTCACTCTCTCTCCTCTCCGTGACTCCAACCTCCCTATCTCACCCCCCTCCCCACTCCCTGTGACTCTAACCTCCCTATCACACTCACCCTCCCCACTCCCTGTGACACCAACCTCCCTATCTCACCCCTCCCCTCTCCCTGTGACTCCAACCTCCCAATCTCACCCTCTCCCCGCTCCGTGTGACTCCAAACTCCCTATCTCACCCCTCCACTCTCCCTGTGACGCCAACCTCCCTATCCCACTCCCTCCACACTCCCTGTGACTCCAACCTCCCTATCTCACATCTCTCCCCTCTCCCTGTGACTCCAACCTCCAATACCATCCCCTCCCCACTCCATGTGACACCAACCTCCCTATCACACCCCCTCCCCTCTCCCTGTGACTCCAACCTCCCTATGTCACACCCTCCCCAGTCCCTGTGACTCCAACCTCCCTAAATCACACCCTCCCCACTCCCGGTGACTGCAACCTCCCTATCACACCCCCTCCCCTCTCCCTGTGTCTCCAACCTCCCTATCACACCCCCTCCCCTCTCCCTGTGACTCCAACCTCCCTATCCCACACCCCTCCCCTCTCCCTGTGACTCCAACCTCCCTATCACACTCCTCCCCCTCCCTGTGACACCAACCTCCCAATCCCACCCCCTCCCCGCTCACTGTTTCTCTAACCTCCCAATCCCACCCCCTCCCCTCTCCCTGTGACTCCAACCTCCCTATCACACCCCCTCCCCTCTCCCTGTGACTCCAACCTCCGTATCTCACGCTCTCCCCACTCCCTGTGACACCAACCTCCCTATCTGACCTTTCCCCACTCCCTGTGACTCCAACCTCCCTATCACACCCCCCCCCTGTGACTCCAACTTCCCTATCCCACCCCCTCCCCACTCCCTGTGACTCCAACCTCCCTATCCCACACCCCCTCCCCACTCCGTTTCTCTAACCTCCCAATCCCACCCCCTCCCCTCTCCCTGTGACTCCAACCTCCCTATCACACCCCCTCCCCACTCCCGGTGACTGCAACCTCCCTATCTCACCCCCTCCCCACTCCCTGTGACTCCAAATTTCCTATCTCACCCCCTACCCACTCCCTGTGACTCCAACCTCCCTATTCCATCCGCTCCCCACTCCTTGTGACTCCAACCTCCCTATCCCATCCCCTCCCCACTCCCTGTGACACCAACCTCCCTATCTCACACCCTTCCAACTCCCTGTGACACCAACCTCCCTATCTCAACCCCTTCCCTCTCCCTGTGACTCCAACCTCCCAATCCCACCCTCTCCCCACTCCGTGTGACTCCAAACTCCCTATCTCACCCCCTCCACTCTCCCTGTGACACCAGCCTCCCTATCCCACCCCCTCCACACACCCTGTGACACCAAACTCCCTATCTCAACCCCTTCCCACTGCCTGTGACACCAACTTCCCTATCCCGCCCCTTCCCCACTCCCTGTGACTCCAACTTCCCTATCCCACCCCCTCCCCACTCTCTGTGACACCAACTTCCCTATCCCACCCCCTCCCCACTCCCTGTGACTCCAACCTCCCTATCACACTCACCCTCCACACTCCCTGTGACTCCACCCTCCCTATCTCTCCCCCTCCTCACTCCCTGTGACTCCAACCTCCTAATACCACCCCCTACCCACTCCCTGTGACTCCAACCTCCCTATCCCACCCTCCTCCCCTCTCCCTGTGACTCCAACCTCCCTATCTCACTCCTCCCCCTCCCTGTTTATCTAACCTCCCAATCCCACCCCCTCCCCTCTCCCTGTGACTCCAACCTCCCTATCACACCCCCTCCCCTCTCCCTGTGACTCCAACCTCCGTATCTCACGCTCTCCCCACTCCCTGTGACACCAACCTCCCTATCTCACCTTTCCCCACTCCCGGGCACTGCAACCTCCCTATCTCACCCACTCCCCCCCTCCCTGTGACTCCAACATCCCTATCGCACCCCCTCCCCGCTCCCTGTGACTCCAACCTCCCTATCACACTCACCCTCCCCACGCCCTGTGACACCAACCTCCCTATCTCACACCCTCCCCACTCCCTGTGACTCCAACCCCCCTATCCCACACCCTCCCCACTCCCTGTGACTCCAACCTCCCTATCCCATCCCCTCCCCTCTCCCTATGAATCCAACCTCCCTATCCCACCCCCTCCCCACTCCCTGTGACTCCAACCTCCCGATCTCACACCCTCCCCACTCACTGTTACTCCAACCTCCCAATCCCACACTCTCCCCACTCCCTGTGACTCCAAACTTCCTATCTCACCCCCTACCCACTCCCTGTGACTCCAACCTCCATATTCCATCCGCTCCACACTCCCTGTGACTCCAACCTCCCTATCCCATCCCCTCCCCACTCCCTGTGACACCAACCTGCCTATCTCACACGCCTTCCAACTCGCTGTGACACCAACCTCCCTATCTCACCCCCTCCCCTCTCCCTGTGACTCCAACCTCCCTATCTCACCCCCTCCCCACTCCCTGTGACTCCAACCTCCCAATCCCACCCTCTCCCCACTCCGTGTGACTCCAAACTCCCTATCTCACCCCCTCCACTCTCCCTGTGATTCCAGCCTCCCTATCCCACCCCCTCCACACACCCTGTGACACCAAACTCCCTATCTCAACCCCTTCCCACTGCCTGTGACACCAACTTCCCTATCCCGCCCCTTCCCCACTCCCTGTGACTCCAACTTCCCTATCCCACCCCCTCCCCACTCTCTGTGACACCAACTTCCCTATCCCACACCCTCCCCACTCCCTGTGACTCCAACCCCCCAATCCCGCCCCCTCCCCTCTTCCTGTGACTCCAAATACCCTATCTCAACCCCTCCCCACTCCCTGTGACTCCAACCTCCCTATCCAACGCTCTCCCCACTCCCTGTGAGACCAACTTCCCTATCCCACCCCCTCCCCACTCCCTGTGACTCCAACCTCCCTATCACACTCACCCTCCACACTCCCTGTGACTCCACCCTCCCTATCTCTCCCCCTCCTCACTCCCTGTGACTCCAACCTCCTAATCCCACCCCCTACCCACTCCCTGTGACTCCAACCTCCCTATCCCACCCTCCTCCCCTCTCCCTGTGACTCCAACCTCCCTATCTCACTCCTCCCCCTCCCTGTTTCTCTAACCTCCCAATCCCACCCCCTCCCCTCTCCCTGTGACTCCAACCTCCCTATCACAACCCCTCCCCTCTCCCTGTGACTGCAACCTCCGTATCTCACGCTCTCCCCACTCCCTGTGACACCAACCTCCCTATCTCACCTTTCCCCACTCCCTGTGACTCCAACCTCTCAATCACACCCCCTCCCTTCTCCCTGTGACTCCAACCTCCCTATCTCACCACCCTCCCCACTCCCTGTGACTCCAACCTCCCTATCTCACCCCCTCCCCACTCCCGGGCACTGCAACCTCCCTATCTCACCCACTCCCCCCCTCCCTGTGACTCCAACATCCCTATCTCACCATCTCCCCGCTCCCTGTGACTCCAACCTCCCTATCACACTCACCCTGCCCACGCCCTGTGACACCAACCTCCCTATCTCACACCCTCCCCACTCCCTGTGACTCCAACCCCCCTATCCCACACCCTCCCCACTCCCTGTGACTCCAACCTCCCTATCCCATCCCCTCCCCTCTCCCTATGACTCCAACCTCCCTATCTCACCCCCCTCCCCACTCCCTGTGACTCCAACCTCCCTATCTCACCCCCCTCCCCACTCCCGGTGACTGCAACCTCCCTATCTCACCCCCTCCCCACTCCCTGTGACTCCAAATTTCCCATCTCACCCCCTACCCACTCCCTGTGACTCCAACCTCCCTATTCCATCTGCTCCCCACTCCCTGTGACTCCAACCTCCCTATCCCATCCCCTCCCCACTCCCTGTGACACCAACCTCCCTATCTCACACCCTTCCAACTCCCTGTGACACCAACCTCCCTATCTCAACCCCTTCCCCTCTCCCTGTGACTCCAACCTCCCAATCCCACCCTCTCCCCACTCCGTGTGACTCCAAACTCCCTATCTCACCCCCCCTCCACTCTCCCTGTGACTCCAGCCTCCCTATCCCACCCCCTCCACACACCCTGTGACACCAAACTCCCTATCTCAACCCCTTCCCACTGCCTGTGACACCAACTTCCCTATCCCGCCCCTTCCCCACTCCCTGTGACTCCAACTTCCCTATCCCACCCCCTCCCCACTCTCTGTGACACCAACTTCCCTATCCCACACCCTCCCCACTCCCTGTGACTCCAACCCCCCAATCCCGCCCCCTCCCCTCTTCCTGTGACTCCAAATACCCTATCTCAACCCCTCCCCACTCCCTGTGACTCCAACCTCCCTATCCAACGCTCTCCCCACTCCCTGTGACACCAACTTCCCTATCACACCCCCCCTCCCCTCTCCCTGTGACTCCAACCTCCGTATCTCACGCTCTCCCCACTCCCTGTGACTCCACCCTCCCTATCTCACCTTTCCCCACTCCCTGTGACTCCAACCTCTCTATCACACCCCCTCCCTTCTCGCTGTGACTCCAACCTCCCTAGTCTCACCCCCCTCCCCACTACGCTGTGACTCCAACCTCCCTATCTCACCCCCTCCCCACTCCCGGGCACTGCAACCTCCCTATCTCACCCACTTCCCCCCCTCCCTGTGACTCCAACATCCCTATCTCACCCCCTCCCCGCTCCCTGTGACTCCAACCTCCCTATCACACTCACCCTCCCCACGCCCTGTGACACCCAACCTCCCTATCTCACACCCTCCCCACTCCCTGTGACTCCAACCCCCCCTATCCCACACCCTCCCCACTCCCTGTGACTCCAACCTCCCTATCCCATCCCCTCCCCTCTCCCTATGAATCCAACCTCCCTATCCCACCCCCCTCCCCACTCCCTGTGACTCCAACCCTCCCGATCTCACACCCTCCCCACTCACTGTTACTCCAACCTCCCAATCCCACCCTCTCCCCACTCCCTGTGACTCCAAACTTCCTATCTCACCCCCTACCCACTCCCTGTGACTCCAACCTCCATATTCCATCCGCTCCACACTCCCTGTGACTCCAACCTCCCTATCCCATCCCTCCCCACTCCCTGTGACACCAACCTGCCTATCTCACACCCTTCCAACTCGCTGTGACACCAACCTCCCTATCTCACCCCCTCTCCCCTCTCCCTGTGACTCCAACCTCCCTATCTCACCCTCTCCCCCACTCCCTGTGACTCCAACCTCCCAATCCCACCTCTCCCCACTCCGTGTGACTCCAAACTCCCTATCTCACCCCCTCCACTCTCCCTGTGACTCCAGCCTCCCTATCCCACCCCCTCCACACACCCTGTGACACCAAACTCCCTATCTCAACCCCTTCCCACTGCCTGTGACACCAACTTCCCTATCCCGCCCCTTCCCCACTCCCTGTGACTCCGACTTCCCTATCCCACCCCCCTCCCCACTCTCTGTGACACCAACTTCCCTATCCCACACCCTCCCCACTCCCTGTGACTCCAACCCCCCAATCCCGCCCCCTCCCCTCTTCCTGTGACTCCAAATACCCTATCTCAACCCCTCCCCACTCCCTGTGACTCCAACCTCCCCTATCCAACGCTCTCCCCACTCCCTGTGAGACCAACTTCCCTATCCCACCCCCTCCCCACTCCCTGTGACTCCAACCTCCCTATCACACTCACCCCTCCACACTCCCTGTGACTCCACCCTCCCTATCTCTCCCCCTCCTCGACCTCCCTGTGACTCCAACCTCCTAATCCCACCCCTACCCACTCCCCTGTGACTCCAACCTCCCTATCTCACTC